>NW_024080673.1:3907399-4037618 GCF_003009895.1 Hyaena hyaena
TTTTTTTTTTTTTTTTTTTTTTTTTTTTTGCTGTGTCTCTGTGTGGCTTGGGAATCAAAATGATGCTGGCTTCCTAGAATGAGTCCAGAAGTTTTCCTTCCATTTCTGTTTTTTGGAATAGCTGGAGAAGAATGGTATTTATTCTGTTTTAAATTTCTGGTAGAATTCCCCAGGGAAGCCATCTGGCCCAAGACTCTTATTTGTTGGGAGATTTTTGATAACTGATTTAACTTTTTCACTGTTTATGGGTCTGTTAAGATTTTCTATCTCTTCCCATGTGAATTTTGGTAGTGAGTGTGTCTTTAGGAATTTGTCCATTTCTTCTAAGTTGTCCAGTTGGCATATAATTTTTCATAGTATTCCCTGATAATTGCTTGTATTTCTGAGGGATTGGTTGTAATAAGTCCGTTTTCATTCATGATTTTGTCTCTTTGGATGCTCTCTCTTTTTGAGAAGCCTGGCTGGAGGTTTATCAATTTTGGTTATTTTTTCAAGAAACCAGCTCTTGTTTGTATTGATCTGTTCAACTATTTTTTTGGATTCTATATTGTTTATTTCTGCCCTGATATTAATTAATTCTCTTCTCCTACTGGCTTTGGGGTGCTCTTGTTGCTCTCTAGTTCCTTTAGTTGTGCTGTTAGATTTTGTACTTGTGCTTTTTCTAATTTCTTGAAATAGGCCTGGAGTGCAATGTACTTTCCTCTTAGGACTGCCTTTGCTGCATCCCATAGAGTTTGGATTGTTGTATTTTCACTTTCATTTGTTTCCCTATTTTTTCTAATTTCTTCTCTAATTGCCTCATTGGCCCATTCATTCCTTAGTAGGGTGTTCTTTAACCTCCATGTTTTTAGAGGTTTTCCAGACTTCTTCCTGTGGTTGATTTCAAGTTTCATAACATTGTGATCTGAAAGTGTGCATGGTATGATCTCAATTCTTTTATATTTATTGAGAGCTGCTTTATGTCCCAGTATGTGATCTGTCTTGGAGAAAGTGCCATGCTCACTCGAGAAGAAAGTGAATTCCATAGCCTCAGGATGTAGAGTTCTAAATATATCTGTCACATCCATCTGTTCCAATGTGTTGTTCAGGTCCATTTTCTTTAGTCATCTTCAGTCTAGTTGATCTATCCATTGCTCTAAGTGGAGTATTAAAGTCCCCTGCTATTAGCATATTTTTATTCATAAGATTGTTTCTGTTTGATTGTTTTATGTACTTGAGTGCTCCCAAATTTGGTGTTTATTTATAATTATTAGCTCTTCCTGACGGATAGACCCTGTAATTATTCTATAATGACCTTCTTCATCTCTTGTTACTACCTTTACTTTAAAGTCCAGTTTGTCCCATATAAGTATGGCTACTCCAGCTTTCTTTTGACTTCTAGTAGCATGATAGATGTTTCTCCATCCCCTTACTTTCAATCTGAAGCTGTCCTGAGGTCTAAAGTGAGTCTCTTGTAGACAGCAAATACATGGATTTTGGTTTTTTATCCAATCTGCTACTCTCTGTCTTTTGATTGGCACATTTAGACCATTTACATTCAGTGTTATTATTGAAAAATATGGGTTTAGAGTCATTGTGTTCTTTGTAAGATTCCTGCTTGTAGTGGTGTCTCTGGTACCTTGTGTTCCTTGCAACATTTCCCTCATGGAGTCCCCTTAGGATTTCTTGTAGGGCTGATTTAGTGGTGAAGAATTCTTTAAATTTTTGTTTATTTGGGAAAAACTTTCTCTCTCCTTCTATTCTGAATGACAGGCTTGGGGGATGGAGGATTCTTGGCTACATATTTTTTCTGTTCATCACATTGAAGATTTCCTGCCATTCCTTTACGGCCTGACAAGTTCAGTAGATAGGTCTGCAACTACTCTGATAGGTCTCCCTTTGTATGTTAGGACCCTTTTATCTTTAGCTGCTTTCAGAATTTTCTCTTTGTCCTTACATTTTGCCAGTTTCACTATGATATATCATACAGAAGATCGATTCAGGTTACGTCTGCGGGGAGTTCTCTGCCTCTTTGATTTCAGTGTCTGTTTCCTTCCCCTGATTGGAGAAGTTCTCTGCTATAATTTGTCCAAGTGCTCCTTCAGTGCCTTTCCCTCTCTCTTCCTCTTCTGGAATTCCCTTCGATATGGATCTTGTTCCGTTTGATTGTATGGCTGTGCTCTCGAACTCTCCTTTCATGTTCCTGGATCAGTTTGTCTCTCTTTTCCTCAGCTTCCTCTTCTTCTATAATTGTGTCTTCTAATTCACCTATCCTCCTCTCTGCCTCTTGAATCTGTGCATTGGACACCTCCATTTTATTATGCATCTCATTTATAGCATTTTTTAATTCATCACAACGGTTTTTAAGCTCCATAGTCTTTGTAGCAAAAGCTTCCCTGATGTCTTCCATGCCTTTTTCAAGCCCAGTGATTAAGTTTATGACTATTGTTCTAGATTCTTGTTCAGTTATGTTTCTTATATCTGTTTTGAGCAGTTCTTTAGCTGCCATTTCTTCCTGGAACTTCTTTAGAGGTGAGTTCTTCCGTTTCATCATTTTGGCTAGCTTGCTATGTTTTGTTAGTTTTAAAAGCTTGTTACGCACTCTGCACCTGTGAGTACTGCTGTAATAAAGAAGGCTCATTGACTGTCTAGGGCCTGTCCATTCAGGAAGTGTGCTTTGAATGGTGTCTCTTGGTGAGACTTTTGTTATTTTATTTCCCTACTCGTAGTGGTATTTGGGACTCTCCACCATGTGTACTTTGGCTGGTTTCTTGAGGTAGCCCTTGAAAAGAAAACACACAAACACACAGGGAACAAAGGCATGCAAATGCACAGATAAATCTAACAAACAAGCAAACTGAAAGGAATAAAGAAAAAGAAAAAAGAAAAAACCCAAAAGACAAAGGACAGTCTAAAAGCATAAAACCAGAATTCCCAGCTACAAATAGCAGGGTGTATGCAGTGCTGATGGAAGAGCATATTGAAAGAGAGAAATGACAGGGAGGGAAGAAAGCAAAATTGGACAATGACCAGGCAGAGAGATTAAGAGGCTTAATTCAAAGAGAGAAAGAGGAGAGTATGGTAGGAGGCGAGGAAAAAAGAAATGAAGACAATGCTATTCAGAGACACTACTCCATAGAGAGAGAGAGAGAGAGACAGGTAGCCGTGGAGGTGTAGAATATACATCTAGAGAATGGATTAAAGGGGACTGTTTAAGCAAACCAATGACGAGAGTGTCCAGTCCAACAGAGGGGAGGGATACAAATGAGACAAGGGAAAATACATGTGAATATAAAGAATTGATCTAGATTTAATCATGGCAGTCATTGCCCTGGGCTCTGGTTTAAAAAAAAAAAAAAAAGTTCTGTAGTGGGGATGGGCGTGGATCGGTGTAGGTGAGTCTTAGCCTCCACTGTGTCCTGCGGGGCTGCTCCCTGAGGTCCCACCCTGGTGGTTGTGGGGAGTAGAATGGTGGCGTGCCAGTCCCTTCTCTAACCACGTGTTGCAAATCACTCTTTTGGGTCCAATCTCCCCGTGCCATGAGTGTAGCCAAGGTGAGCCCTGATCTATGTTTCAACCCCCACCTCATTTCCAGATCTTAGTCTGCATGCTTTATTGATACCGCCTGGTATGTAATCCTGCCGGCTGGGCGCTTCTCTGACGGATCCATCTGGGAGAGCAGTGGAGCAGTTTCTCCTGGCGCTGAATGGGACCGGGGCACCCAGCCCAAATTCAGCACCACAGCTAGAAAAAGGATCACTCTCTGAACACCCTGCAGTTAGAGATGGGATGTTAGGACCCTCTCTGCCCCAAGCTGAGGTTTTTCTCTTCTCCAAGGACTGTTCTATAAGCAGTTTCAGCAGCTCTTTCTCTTCCCCTCTACTCTCTGTGGTTCCTCGTGAAGGGGGTTCCCTCCCCTCCCGCTTTGTCCTGGCCCATTTTTATCTTCCCCAGTTTGCACTCACACATTTATGAGGTTGTCTTCCTAGTGGGCTCTGTCCCTTTTCCTCCCAGACTCCTGTGGTTCAGTGTCCTATGGCTTCAGGCCTTTTCTGTTTGAGAGATGGGGGCGAGCAAAATGTATGGAGCTCACTACTTCTCTGTTATCTTACCTCAAATCCTCCTTTTTGCATTTTAAATCTATCATGACCCTCCCTTCAGGCCTGCAAAGTTTCTGCTGAAGAGTCTGCTAATAGTATACTTGGAGGTTCCCTTGTACATAAGAAATTCTTTTTCTCTTGGTGCGTTTAAGTCCATCCTTGCGTTTAACTTTGACATTTTAATTATAATGTGTCTTGGAGTGTGTCTGTTTGGGTTTACCTTATTTCCAACTATCTGGGCTTCTTGGATGTCTCTTTCCTTCCTCAGGTTGGGGAAGTTTTCAGCCATTATATTTTCAAGTAAGTTTTCTGTCCCTGTGTTGTCTTCTGGGTTTTAGAGGAGAATGTTAGCCACTTGATGTGGGTTCTTAGGTTCCCTTAAGCTACCTACACTTTTCTTTTTTCTGCTTTAATGGAGTGATTGCCTCTGCCCTGTCTTTGGGTTCACTGATCTATTCTTCTGCTAGTCTGCTATTGAAATCCTCTGGTGTTCTTTTCTTCAACTCTGTGACTTCTACTTGATACTTAGATTTTCTATCTCTTGGTGTTTCTAGGAGCAGCCTATAATTATTTTAATAGTTCCCAGTAATTGAGAATGCGTCAGGAACACTCCATGTCCTCAAGGGGAAGATCTCAGCAACTAGATTCAGGCTGATTGGAAGTCAGACGTTCACCCACCAGCTTTAAAAAATGGAATTATACGTACATATATACATAGTCCTACAGGACCACAAGCATAAGCTCTCCTGGCCAGTAGAACAGGTGATCTTGAGATGGCCTCTGGGAGGAAGTCACCAAACTCAGGGATCTCTTTGTGCATTAGTTAACCTACCTCATCATCACTACTTAGCCCTACAGAGTGAGGCTTAAAAATAAATTCCCAGCCATGTCACTGAGTAAAAATGCTATCTGTAAATCAACATATAGGATGTAACACCAGTCACAAACCTGTGTGTTTGTATACACACACATTATTTTTCCATGGGCAGGTATATAAATGTGTAGAAACAGGGCTGGGAGGAAGCCTTCCAAACTGGTGAGAGTGGTTGTCTTTGAGAAAGATCTGGTCAGGGGGCATTTTCACCTGATCTCACCGAGCTTCCCCCTCCCCTCCCCAAACAATATCTTAAGTATTTTTAATTTTTAAAAATCACTTAAGGAAAGAAAGTTTATCGAAGTTGAACTAGCAAATGATAGTAAAATTTCCTAAAATGGGCAATGGATAGAAAGTGTAGCAACTTTGGGAAATCTCTTAATGGGCAAAGCCCAGTAGCAGGTTTCTTAGAAATCAAACAGCACCTCTCACACATACACATTCTCTCTGTGTGGACTTTATCTTACCCGATAAATCTTACCAGAGCAGCTACTGTCTAGGATTTTCTATCAGTGTTTGTTAGAAAATCCATCCTTTCAAAACATGCAACTCTAGAACAAAAATGACTTAAAATGGCATGTTTTAAGGTATTTCTTTAACCTCCCCCTTGGAAGTTTGAGGTAGCTTAGTCCTTTACCTTTCTCCTTAATTCAAAATAACCCCAAGCAACAGTTCCTAAGTGGAAGGAAGGAGATGCAAACCAAAGCACTGCCTGCAAACACACATCCTCGCAGGGAGTGAGAAAATAAGGAACCCTGGTGGAATATGCTGAAGCCCTCAGTGCTGCACGGAAGCACACGACCTAAAGCCATTCACTTCCAGGTCCAGTTTTACAGGACATATTATTTATCTTCCTTCCTCATGCTGCCTTCTCCCCAAAACACATTTTTTTTTGTGGTTTTTTGGCCGGCTGCTTTTGTGTATATATACTAGTAAGGATATGGACAGAATGGAGCCAGAATTCTAGGTTCAAATCTCAGCTTCTTCATTTTTTAGTAGTGTGATCTCTGGCAAGTTTGTAAACTTCTTTTGCCCTTCTGTTCTCCATCTATGAAATGGGGATCGCCCTTGTAGGCTTCCTGTGGTAGTAAATGAACTAGACCCCTCTGTGGAGTACCTGGCACACAGGAAAGCCTTTAAATGAAAAAGCCTTTAAATGAAGTTAGGATTCTTTGAAGTGAGTAAGGTTCCAGCTTTAACAACTTTTAAATGATTAGTCAGGACAACATAATTGCTGACTGGGCTGTAATTCACACGCATCCTATGTGCTCCTTTATGTGCCTACACAGTATCTTACTAAATGATGGCTGTGTGATGCTAACTATGTGGGTGGCCATATATGCTGAGGGCAAAGCTTGTTTCCTGCAATGAGTGAGTCTCTCCCCAGTACACTGTCAACATCAGGCCACCCCCTCACTAAATGTAACGGACCTTGAAACCTCAGAAAAATCAGATCTCCTTCAGTGCGGGGGATTAGTTCAGAGAGTTCTAGGATTTAACACAGAGGTGAGAGCCATCTCTGTATCACTTATAAAATTACAACATTTCATTCCCCATGGCATGAGATAGTTACAACAAGAAAAGGTAAGTAAAACGTGTGAATGTTCTTTGATTTTAATAGCTCAGAGGTTGAAACGTGTGAATGTTCTTTGATTTTAATAGCTCTTTGTTGATTAGGGCATCTCCAATAGCTTTTGGAACAATGTGTCAAAAGTTACTGGAGCTTTATGGGGAAGAAGCCATCATTCTCACTTGTATTTTGGTGGGGGAGGGGGAGGTGCTCAGTGAAACAACTGGAAGTACCTTGCTGGCCCCACAAAGTATCTGGGCTGTGGGAGGAGTAAGGATGAGCCGTCCTTTGGCCAACAGCAATTAACTGCACCCCTTGGGTTGTGTTGCAGGGATCATGTACCGCAAGTCCTGTGCGTCCTCCGCAGCCTGCCTCATCGCCTCTGCTGGGTACCAATCCTTCTGCTCCCCTGGGAAACTGAACTCAGTGTGCATCAGCTGCTGCAACACCCCTCTTTGCAACGGGCCCCGGCCCAAGAAACGGAGCAGTTCTGCCTGGGCTCTGCGGCCAGGGCTCCCCACCACCATCTTGCTCCTGCAATTCGCCCTCCTCTTGGCTCACTGCTGAAGTCGGAGATGCTCACCCCTCCTGCATTGTCCTTCAGGCCCTGGCTCCCCGAGCTTCTCCTGGGTGTCCTTTTATCGTGGGTTGGGAGGCAAGTATATTCTCTTTCTTTCAGTTCCTTTGCAAATGAAAGAGCTCAGTGTAAAACAGTTTTTGTAAGCTCTGAATAAAGTCAGTCTGACTTTTCAGTGTGTACTTCAAGGAAGGGAAGGGGTGAGCCCCCATCTGTCCCCTCTCACCTGAGGCAAGGTCAGGCTGGCAGAATCAGCAGCGAGAAGACCCTTAGGTAGGCATCCATTTCTTTCCACGGCCCGTCGCTTCCACTCCTGTCCCTCATAGGGGCATAGTTTACGTGTGTCAAGATCCTGTTGCTTTTGTTGGGGGGAGCCAGTTAGCTCTTAATGCTTCCGTTCTTGACATTCACACTTCATGCTCCTGAAAACCATTCCCCGCGGCAGAGTTGGGTTCTGCTGCCTCGAGACTCAATGGCTGGGGCGTGGACTCTGGCTCAGCCGCATTCTGGAATGTGCTCAAGAAAACCTTGTTCGGTCTCGCAGAGGCACTGGACCGGGAAGCGAGGAAGATGAGGGGGCGGCGCGTCGAGCGGGTGCTGTTCGCAGTGGAGGTGGCACGGGCACGCAGATGCTTGCTGTGGTTGGCGTGTGGCAGGCTCAGGCGGCAGCGTAGCACCTGCCCGAACACCCTGCGGAACTGCTGCGAGGACACGTTGTACAGGAGCGGGTTGAGGACCGAGCTCAGGTAGAAGAAGGTGTCCGAGAAGGGGAGGAGGATCATATACGCCCGGAAGTAGGACTGTGTCCAGTCGTGCTTGGGTTTGGCTGCAGCCATGATCCTCCGCACCTGGTTAGGCATCCAGCAGACAGCCAAGGTCACCACAATGAGCCCTGAGCAGGCAAAAGGAGAGGCGGAAACAAACAGCATGAGAACACCACCCAAAGACACAAAATAGTTAGCTCCCCAGCTCTGTGCTTCCTGGCCAGGAAACGCTACTGTTTTTTGTGTTGTGCTTGACCATTTCTTTTGCCACTAGCAGAAAAGAATCAACAGTGTTTCAAGGCTGGGGGAGTTGACTGTGTGAAAGACCATTAAATGCTTTCGACTCCTAATACATACCTTTGATGGCTGTTAATTTACAAAAACTGTTTTCGTTGTTGTATATGCGCAAAGCATTTTGCGTAGTCCGGTAATCTAGTTTTGTCACTTCGTTTTAAGGAAATAGATGTCTATGCTATGTCCTACCAGGTGAAACACTTTGTATTTTAAAGTCGACCCAGTGATATTTTCAAGATAAATGGAAATGGTGTCCCTTGTAACCAGGAGGCATATTTAGTCACACTGATTTTGCATTCAATTTCAAGGGACACAAAACCGGGAACAGCCTGTCACTGAGAATGGTTTTTGAACCTATGTCTACCATGTGGGCTCAACTGTAATTCTGCTCCTATCTGCAACAGCACCCTGAAAAAACAGACATTTTTAGTTACATCATCTCTTCACCATCATGGAGGGGGGGAGACAAGACAATTACCCACAAACAATGGAAATTAAAAACCCCCCTTTCAAGCTGAGCGAGTAGTGTGCTCATTGCCTGCGGCACTGAGCTACAGTGGGAACGGCCTCCAAAATGATCATGCCCTAAAGGGACACCACTCAGTGACTCCGTAAGCAGATCAAAAGTTGAGCGGACCTGTTTGTGTGCCCACGTGTTTGCTTTCCAACTTACACCGTCATGTCTATTTCTATGACCTCTGACAGAGCAGAGGAGCATTTATCTACAGTGACACACAAAACTTCCAAGGAAAGGAAGATCAGGAATCTGCAGATAATGCTCTTCGCTCTGAAGCCAGGACACCAGACAGTAAGTTCCTGTGTGGAGAGCTGGGATCTTAAAGCTGTGTTTTGGATTGTCAAATACTTCCTCCTTTTCCTAAATTTGATCGCTAAAATAAGGAAAATTCATTCACATTTTGAACCTTTGTATCTTCTAGGAGACCACAGGGAAGCGATGGTTGGCAACAATCCTTTTTTGCCTCTGATCCATGGTAAATATCTCATTAATAAAAGCTCCAGGAAAACCAGCCATGCCTACACCTCCAGGGTGCACCCTCCCATACACACTGCCCTGAGCACGCCCTCCCTGGTGTCTGTGCAGCCCCAGGTATGTGCCTCTGCCCCTCAAATAACCCAGTTCCCTGCACAAATCCTCCACAAACCCCAGCGGGCAGCAGAGAAGGTCCTGGAAACTCTGCTTCCCCTAATCATTTCTAAGGATTTCTCTTGTCAAACCTCAGTCCACGCTGGAAACACAAACTCACTTGCTAATTTCTTCCCTTTGTGTGTGCTTCCCCTGAGCACACTCCATAAATCTAAAAATAAAAGGAGCAAAGTAACATATTGATCTGAGGAAAAACTAAAAAAAAATAAATCACCTTAAGTCAAGAGTATCTTCTGCATCACCTAGTTACAGCTGCTGGATGGGAGAACAAAAATCCTCATTTTTCTGTGTTTAAATACTTGCATAGGAAACTGGAGGCTTTTTACCTCCCCCCATCCCCCACCGCGTTGAGAAGCACAGACACTTCCAGCCATGTGTGCTTTCCGAGGTGGGCTCTTAAGTTATTTTTCCTCATTTTTATCCGAAGCAGTTCTGACTGAATGGTTCATCTCATTAGCTCAAGCAGCTGGGAAGCCTCCCTTACCTAGGGAAGCTACACGTCTTCACATAAGTTTAAGTTTTTTTCTCTCCTCTGCTACTGCCTTTCAGACAAGTACAACCATCTTCATCTGAAGATGAATTTCCCAGAATATGGAAATTGAGCACAGGGTTATAGATGTGTGCTATGCTCCACTGTGGGAGCCATATTTCAGGCAGCAAGAATCTAGCAGGGTGACGAGAACCCACTTGAACTTAACTCGGGTTGAACACAACACCGCTTTTCAAGCCAATGGAAGAAAGGCAGTGAGAAAAGGGGCCAGGGCTGTGGGGCAAGTTACTATGGCTTTGTTCTTCTGTCCTGACTTTGGCCCTATTCTCTTGCGCTCCCATTTGCATGACCTTTAAGCTGGTTACCTCCTCCCCTTCACCTGGCATCAGCTGTCCTTGACTGACCTTCCTGTCTAAAGAAGCAGAGTTCAGTGAAAAGCAAGTCCCAGTATCTTGGGGTGTGAGGAAAGGCACAAGAGCAGACGAAGAACCATGGCTTGAGTTGCAGTTTTAGCCAGGAGAAAAGTTTTCCTCTGAAATTGAAATGAGCACAAGTCCATAAGTTAAAGGTACTTTATTCTGAACAAGTTGCCGAAAATTGGGAACCAGACCCAAGATTCTCCAGTGACAAGGAAAGGGGAAATCTCTGCTTTCTGGGTATAGAGTTGCAAGGTAGTATAGCAAATAGGAACTTGGAGAAGAAGCGAGATAAGGAGATGGGTTAGAAATCCATAGGAAGATCAAGATCAGGCATCAGAAAGGTCTGGAAACATAACCAGGAATAATGTATTGAGTGTTCCCTATACCAGGTTCTGTGCTAAACACCCTGTGTTTATTTCCTATGTGCATCTCACTTCTAACAATAACCTGGGAGATCAAAGCTGTTATTATCTTCATTGTACAGAGGAGGAAGTTGGGTCTCAGGTTAGTTGCCCACATCCTATAGCTAGGACACAGGCTTGCTAGGCTCCAAAATCCATTATACATCTATTATTTTTTTCTGAATGACACAGCATTGTTTCTCCTTTTTTTCCATTTGAAAAATAAAGATATACAGGTGAGTGAACACGAGCTATAATTCCACTCTGTAAAATGGATGCAAAGCAGCACTGACCACTAGAAATACAACATAAGCCACCGTGGTGGTTTATAACTTAAAATGAGTAGTCACATCAGTAAGTAGACAAACAGGGTGAATCAATCTTAAGGTGTTTCTTAACCCTCCTACCACAACGAGAGGTGGGAAGAAGGGTGCGTCTTTCCTCCTGTGCTTTGAAAGATAATTTTGTTCTAGGAAAATGGAGGATGAGGCATACAGGCACCCTCCATGGGCCATGTAATAGAAGTTAAACTCTGGGGGAGCAAGGGGAAACCAAATCAGCCCCCCTTTACAAGCCCTCCTTGTAAAATTTGTCATTTTTGGATTTGAAAAAACAAAGTGCATTATTTGAGATGAGATTAACTATCATGTCCAAGGTAATTTTTATTAGGTTGTGTCCAACTCTAGTCCCAGCTACTCAGAGACAAAGCTTTAAAATCTTATATGCGTGCCTTAATAGAGTATATTAAAGATTTGACAAAATTTACGTTTGGCCGCAATCAATTTAGACTTACATTTGGAAAAATCTATAATGCTTTGGTCTGTATGGTATGCGCAGCCTATAGTTAAAAAGAACTTTACTATGAACTTGAATGAAGATCAGTGAACTGAACCCAGTCATGTTAAGTCGGTAAACTGTTTTAACTGTATTATTGATAGATCTGTATTATCTTCCAGACAGCCTCGCACTCTGGGGTAAGAAATACCTTTATAGCTTATCCATTTTTCCGCATAAAGTACTTCCTTTTGTCCTCTATGATCACTACGCTAAAATGACAGGCGCCATTAGACGATGACACAGATTTATTCTCAGCAATGTTTAAAAAACAGAAGTAATGCAGGTGTCCAACCACGTGTCATACTAGCATTTCAGTCAGTCTGCATGGGTTCATCTGCGGAAGGCATGTAGCTATGTCACCTGGGATGTGGTGACATTCTTACATCTGACTCTGGGCTCTGTTTCCTCTCCTCTAGCTTGTCAAGTGCAGGGAGCTGTTCCTGTGATCCCCAGAAGTCACCTTTGAGTCATCAGAGAAAGGGAGAGCAGGTCTCCCTTGGAAACCATGCACAGAAACCCTTTGTCTTACAGATGATGCAATTGAGGCTAATTTGCCCAAGATCCCCAAGGGCAGAGGGACAGGACTCACTCTACCTCTTGTCTTACTGCTCAGAACATGGTATTTAACTGCAGGCTGACAAACCAGCTTTTTAAAATTTTTTTTTACTATTTATTTTGGAGAGAGAGAATCCTAAGCAGGCTCCACACGGTCAGCATAGAGCCCAATACAGGCCTCAGTCCCACAAATTGAGATTATGACCTGAACCAAAATCAAGAATTGGACACTGAACCAACTGGGCCATGGGGCACCCCCATCATTCTCTTTAAATGTAGTTTTCCTGCTCCAATTTGAGGCTCAAATGCTGACCATCCCCCACATGGAATGCAAAGCGAGGCAGGACAACCTCAGATCCTAGCTAAAGTCAGCACAACACCTGCTCTGTACACTGTCTGGATTCAGTTTCAGAATCAGGCTCCTCAAAAACCAGACACAACTAAACCCTGGAGCACTGATTTTTCCCCCTTTTAAAGGAAGGTGGAGTGTAGCTTCCCCTAAAGGGAGCTAACACATGTTTGGAACACAAGATAGGACTACAGCTCACGACCTGGTGATCAAGTGGAGAAGGACTCTGTGTGTCCATCAGACTGTCCATCTTACTTGAGTCCCTGCTAGAAAAGATTACTTAGCCTGTACTAATCCAGAACGATCAGGAGAGTCCATCTTTCTCCAGCAAAGGTAGTTTGCGTGATTTAAATAAGACCCGAAGACTTGCTTTTCCACTTGGTGTTAGAAGTCCCATTTTACTGAATTGTTGAAGCCTTGGAGTGCAGAGGGCGATGTTGAGAATGATTTAGGTTTTCTGTGTTTCCCATTAGCTTCTCCATCTCTTCTTGCCCTAGTAGTCAACTTCTCTCTAATGCTGACCACAGTGAGCAGGAGTTAGCTATCTCCCCTGTCCCCTCACCCCAGTTTAAGTTCTCTGGACTTGACTCACTCAGCAATCATCTCCTGATTAGCGGGGGCCTGTTACAGACCGCATCTTAGGCACTAATGATTAAAGGCTGGGGAGGACATGGCAGCCACAGCCTGGTGACTGTTTGTCAAGGGCCGTGAGAGCCATCTGGGTACAGTGTTATGGAAGCAAAGAGCTGGTTGACCGTCCCATAGGGGAGAATGCTCAGAAAATTAAAGGAGAGTCAGAGGTAGCCTGGCAAGGGGCACCCAGGCAAAGATACTGCAATAGCAGCTCATTCTGCCAGCTGCCAGCCCCAGTGTGGCCCAGGACAGAACAACACAAAGAGGGGAGGTGGAGACCATGGGAAGAGGCCCATTAGAGAACACTCCATCAGGTTTTGTGAACAATAAATCAACTAGCGTATAGTAGAGTGAGGAACAGCTGCTTGTCAAGAGATATTTAAATAGCAATTGTCAGTGGAAAGTAAGCATATGGTTAGTTGAATGAAGAGCCAGGAAAAGACAAATACATCCAATAAAAGGTTTTAGCACTTTCTCAATTTATATCTTTGTGTTTGCCAATCTGCTTCCGCCAGCCAGTTTGAGAAATTGATCTCGATGATTTTGTCCCATCCAAGGAGCCCAAAGCGGCACCAACCTTGGTTTAGTCTCTAATCTCTGAGACAGTGGTTCTCAAAGCAGGGATCCTGGAAGAGCAGCCTCAGCACCTCTTCGGAACTTGTTAGAAATACACATTTTAGGTGCCAACCCAGATCTACCAAGTCTGAGAGTCTGGGACTGGAGCCTAGCAGTCTGGAATTAATTGACAAGCCCACCCGTTGATTCTGATGTTTACTCCAATTTGAGAGCTCGTCTAAGATAACCCCAAGTTGAAGTGGAGCCTGGGTCATCAGGCATTTGTGGCCCTGTCACTGTCACATTGGCCACATTTTGAAGCATCCCGCTTTCCTGAGTGTCTACAGACTGAGCTAACAGTAACTGAGAACCCGTCCCTCATTCCTGAGCACTGCCCTTGCCGTGGTCCCATCTCCTACCTTTCTTCTCTTGCCTTTGCACTACCTCCAACCTTTCTTTCTCCCCTCCATCTCATCCCAAGGTCACCATAAACCAGGCCATATACAGCCCTTGCTTACACTGCCCACACACACACCTTCTCTCCCTCTCCATTACTTTCTAGGGTGCCTTTGAGAAGGTGACTCCATCAGGAGCAGGCGAGTTCCTAAGAGCTAACAGGTGGCTTCCCGGATAGGTGGTCACCACGCACTGCTAGGTTTGCCAAAGGAAATCTGAGAGGCTTTGGAAGCAATGCTGATAGGTTGTGAGGGACCTGGGTATTGGCTGAGCACTGGACACAGCCCCCCTGAGAGCCCACTCCATGTTTCATGCCCTCTGACCCTGCCAGGGCTTGCTTGGATACCTTGTGGTCACTTTTCAGTCACCAGTCAGCTTGGTGATTTTTGCTTAACCCCATCTGCTTTCTTGCACTCTTTCCTAATGAAAAATGTTGTTTAGGAGAAGACTGAAAAGCTGTTGGGATTTGTTTTCAGAGAAGGGCACAGGCCACAACTTTAAAATGATGTAAAGGCCACAGATGGCCGCTTCTGTTCATGAAGACAGATGGTTTGATGTCCCGTCTTTGCCCCAGCTATTTGATGGAGCCTAGGAAAGGACTCTGTCCCCAGTGTGACTCCATCCACCATGTGAGGCCAGAGACACAGATTCCACAATGGCCTGCAATTTGCTTAGCATTACATCCATCTCATTCTGCTCTACAAGCTTCAGGACAAGGACAAAACCTATATAGATCGCTACGATTGCAAATATATATTTCTAAAACAAGCCCTCCTGTCTGGGAGCTATAGGACAGCCACATGCACTCAAAGTAACCAGCATTTAGGGTCAGCGTTGTGGTTTAGTGCCTCTGTTCCTTTATGAACGCATGCTGAATGATCAACTGGACTCCACTGAATAAATATTTTTCTATGTGTATCTCAACTGTATGCAGCTGTGTGCCTTTCTATGCAAACAGTCTATTCTGAATCTACTGATGGTTAAGTCCCCATGTGTGGTATAGCTACAAATACCGGAAGTCGTTCCTCAGCAAGACAGATGGAGGCAAATGCTTCTTCCCTGGTAATACACGGCACAGGAGTGGGTGGTGGGAACCAGGGAGGTGATGCCCTCTAAGCCTGTGGGACGGCCGGGCTGCCCTTCAGTGGATCAACCCAATCCCACCCGCATACCCCTGCCACGTCACTTGTTAAACACTGATCAGTTTTTATGGGTGAAAGCCTGTAGTTTTTAATGGAATTTAGTTTCCTGCAAATGGCAGACAAAGCTCAGAACACCAGCACTCAAGAAACCTAAGAACTGAGTGTACTGGTGAACCAGTAGAATCCCCAGCGAAGTGGATGAGAAGCCTAAATTTATACAGCCCAGGAGTCCAAACGCAGGGCCTTCCAGTCTGATGGTGTCTGCACTGGCTGCGACCTCCCCTCAGAACCCACAGAAACCACACAGCCCTTGGGTAAAGCTGCACTCAGCCACGAGCTCAGCAGAGGCAACACGGGCATTCTGTGAGTGTGGAGACCAGCAAAAGTGCCTGCACATCTCCCCCTGCCTCTCTCTTTTCCTGCTTGTGCCCCCTCTGTGCAGCAAGACAAAGACCCTGGGGGAGCCGGTGCTCAGTGCCTATGACTGAGGCATGCCAAGCAGCCCCTTGGCGTGTCTCTTCCTAGACTCCAAGACTCTGCACATGCCTGGACCCAGACCACATCTTCCTCACCATCTGTTCTTCCTTCTCCTGTGTCCCTTCCTTGCCCCCCACTGCTTATGCTTTGTCCAGTTCTTATTCTCCAAGTTTCTGCTTAGTGTCACTGCCTCCAGGAAGCCTTCCTGTCTCCACAAAGCTCTGCCAAGCTTCCTACTAAAGCTTACCAGCTCCTTTTACTCCTGTCCCTGTCATCCTAACAGTGCAGCATACATTAGACCATTGACTCCATGGCAGCAGGGTGCCCCATCTTCACTGCTGTATCCTCAGCACACAAGAGAAAAGTATTAGATACTGATTATTCTATCAACATTTGTGGGAGGCAGGGAGAGTGCTGGAGGTTCCCGCGTTGGAGTATATTGTAATGTATACAGAATCAATCTGAAGCTACCTTCCCTGCCCAGAGGGATCCATACTAACCCTCCTAACACAGAGCCTGGTGCCTTCAGCTACCCAATCCCCTTCCCAAGGTGAAGAGAAGTAAACAGTTGGAATTGCAAGAAGGGATCACTTTTTCATTCAAGGAAGACAAGAACCCCAAGCCAAAGACAGGGGTCTAGACAGGGGTTGAAGAGTTGTGAGTCTGACCAGTGCCTTCAAGGGTCCACAGTTTTAGTGCCCTGCCCCGTTTGTGCTACTGGCCAACCCCTGGATGATCTACACTAAAAATGGGTTTTTTACCCAATCTCTTTCCAAGATGCCCTGAAGGTCAGCAGGGTAAACAGGATATAAAAAAGCCGCATTTACCAAAGAGGGGAGCTGGAGGACATTCATTTGTTCCAAAATAATGTGATAAATCAAGGCCCCCATGAAGATGCGACAAGTCTTCATCAGGGAAGCTGCAAGCCCGGACTCCAAGCATAAGGGTTGAGGTGTGCAGCCAAAGTGGTAACTTGGAGATGAAGAGAAAGCACCTAAAAGAGCATTTGGTAAATGTGCTGGCAGACTTTCTATGTTACATGTGTGGCCCCAGGAGAATGCAATCCTGCAATTATAACCCTTAATTTCAACTGGGGCACAACTTGGTCACAGAGGCAGAGGATCTGGGGAATGAACATGAGGAAGGCCAAATTACCTCCGGCCGTGCTCTATACCCGTCACCAGTGTTCCAGTAGTGTATTTCTTGGCACCTCTGCCTTGTTTCCATCTGACCTAGGCAACTCCACCCACCAAGGGATGCTTAGCTTTCCTCCCTAAAGCTCAGGCTTCTTATCTACAAAATGGGCCTAACAACAACTGCTGGGATGGTGAAATGTGGCTAAATACAGTGCTTGCTGCCAGATAAGGGCTCTTTGCAGTTATGACCATCAGCATCTCCATTATCATCTCTGCCACCACGGTCTCCAGCATCTTTTCTCCCACCTCCATAATCTCCCCTACGATCATCACCTATGCCTCCACCCCATCACCCTCTCTACCACCACTTCCACCACCATCGTCTTCATCACCTCCTCTACCACCATCATCTCCTCACTGCCACCAAGATAGGTACCAGCGGTCACAGATCCAGGGAAAGGCTGACTAGACTCGCCAGGTTATCAGACACCTTCTGATCCTTAACTTACAGATAGAGCCCAGAATGATTCCATGACTTTAGCAGGGTTGTCCTGCTCATCAGTAGCAGAGAGATGACCAGGACTTAGCTCTCCTCATTTCCCACTCATAGTTCTTTCCACTACTTAGGTTTAGAGCTTCTGTCACTCTGCTATAAGACTCTGAATCACCTATTCCTTCCCCAATACTCACATGTGGGTATTTATGGTTTCAAGAAGAGAGGCAATGTGTAGAGGCCATAATAAAGGAAACAACTAACAGAAGGCAGGATTACTAGAGGGAGGCCAAATTTCAAATCCTAGGAAGACAGGAGCTCTGAGCCCTTCCCCAAATCCCTGTGTCTGTACAATTCCTCTCCAGGAGGAATGACAAGGGGCAGGAAGGCCCCATGACTGCCTGTTCATCTGGTCACTTTGGCTAACAATCTTTGTTTCTTTCCTCCATCCTCTACTCCACCATCTAGCACACATACCCACCCATACCCAATGCCCCATGGCCACGTAACCTCAGGCTGAACTCCAGACAGTGGAGGAAATGAGGGCTGGGATTTGGAGTTGGGCTATTTACCAGCCGTGTGACCATGGACTTACATCTCTGTGAAATGGATAAAATACCAGTATCCACCTTATGGAGTTAGTTTAAGAAAAGCTCAAGGACATACACGCATGTGAAGGACTTAGCACAGCAGCGTTTCATGAATGGCAGCTCATACTACTTAGTACATAATCCAATCAGCTGCCCACGGTGGAGGCAATACCAGCTAAGAATTAACAGTGCATATGTATTTCAGACACTCTTCTGAGCATTTGTCTTACACTTGCTCAGTTAAACCTTACACTAAGTCCCACTGGATGGTTCCTATTATATAGGTAAGGTAAGTTGTGGTATGGCTAGGTTAAACTTCTTGCCCAGACTCACACAGCTGGCCAGGACAGGCCAGAAGTTAGACCTACGTGTCCTGGTCCATAGTTGGTGTTCTTCACCACCTGGCCCCAGCAGGCTGCCCTCAGCTGCAGGGCCCCTCAGGGGGATCACAGATCAAATGCTTTCCAAGTCCCAAACTCAAATTAAGGTATTTTAATTCAAATGGCCAGAAGGTTAAAAATAAATTTGTTTCTATCGGTTTCTCAGAATCTCAGCTGTCAAAAAATAAACACCTCTTCCCGTCACATCTCTCTGATAAGGCACGGTATCATCTTGAAAGGGTCTTTTTACATTTAACATTTCCTGTTAGGAAGAGGAAAACTTGGTGGAATTCAAAGAAACAAACTAGCTTTGAATAGGAGTCTGGCAGGCTAGACTAGAAAAGGTCTGCTGTGGACTCCTATCCACAGCTAGAGTTCTCAAGAAGGATACTTTCCTATAAAAACTCATTTAAATTCAGAGTTAAAGACTACTCTCACCCATCACAGGCTTCCCCTCTTCCCCTTCTCATAAGTACAATCTAAAATTCTGTTTCAAAGTAAATGAGAAAATAAGTTCAGCTCCCCATTATCTGCTCATATCGTGTAAGTTAGCAAAGAAATTCTGGGAACAATCTATAGCAAAATGCCAGGACAGGAGGCAAAAGAAATGGATGGGAGAGCTGATGGGAGAGATACCAAAAGATGTTCAGGAAGGAGCCGGGTTTATACCGTGTTTTATTTAGAGCTGAGGGTTCTCAACTGAAATCAGTAAAGCTCTCGGGGAAGTTGAGGAGATGGTATCAGGCTTCCAAGATAGGGTTTTGTATCAAGAATGATCAGATAAGGATGCCTTCCTGTTAATGATTTGAAAATGAAATTACTGTTGCATGACAGGATAAGAATAAATCCCTCCTGGTAGGTTTTTTTTCTTTTCATAGGGGCAAAAAAATTTTGGAGGAAATAGCCTTGCAGATTTGGGGGCATGAAGCATTAGCTCTCCTATCCGAGTGTAGCAGTAACTGTCAAAAATGCACATTATTATACACACTAAATCCTGACCAGCCCAACAACATCCTGCCTTAATGTTTAAAGCTAGTCTTTGTCTGTTGTCTCACTTGTCTCCTCCACCTGACCACCAGATGGTAAAGCACCTCTCTAGACACCATCCCTAGCTCTCTACCATCTAGAAGGCGAGCACTTCCTCTATGCCTCTACCCTGAAACACCACCTCTACAGATAATGCAATCCCAGGTCAATGTTGCCAGCCTCAGTAGACATCCACAGCCTACTTAACATCATGGCTTGGCTAGCTCATCTGCATCTGTAAAGGCACGCGTCCATCTGAACTGACTTAATGACCAGCTGTCCATCCAACTGCCCGCCCTCCACTACTCCCAACTTTAATAAACTCTTCTACCACTCACTGAGTTTTTCTAGCTGGAAACCTACACGTCACCCTCTTCTACTTCCTCCTCCTTACTCCCATACTCAGTCCCTAAGCCTGTCCATTATAACTCCAAAATCTATCCCTTTCTCACCATCCCTCTGTGAGATTCCTCATGGGGGCTGCCATTTTCTCATGCCTGGACCAGATGCCTAACTGGTCTTGTTCAAAATCACTCCCAGCCAAACCACTCTCCACACAAGCCAGGATCATCTTGTTAAATTAAAGGTTCACATCATCCCCCTGCTGAAAACTTTCCAATGGCAAATTATTGACCTTAGAATGAAGTCCCAAGTCTTTAATAAGTCTTACAGGATCTGACCAAGCTTATTCCTTTGGGCTCTCCTTATACAGCCCTCTCTGCTTGCTGTGTCCCCTTCTTCTTTTTTTTTTTTTTCTTTTATGTTTTATTTATTTCTAGGAGAGAGAGAGACAGTGTGAGCAGGGGAGGGTCAGAGAGAGAGGGAGTCACAGACTGAAACAGGCTCCAGGCTCCCAGCTGGCAGTCAGCACAGAGCCCGACGCGGGGCCCGAACCCACGAACCGCAAGATCATGACCTAAGCGAAAGTCGGACGCTTAACCAACTAAGCCACCCAGGCGCCCCATTGCTGTGTCCCCTTCTAATACCTAACACTTTCTCATTTCCTAGAGCCAGACAAGCCCCTCCTTACTCAGAGTCCTTACCCAGCCAGGCTCCCTTCCCCTCATTTTGCGAATTCACATTCATTTTTTTGTCATCTGCTGAAAGACCACTTCTTCTAGGAAGCTGTTTGAGACTTCCAGTTTAGACCCATGTTATAAGGCCCAATTGTCCCGTACTTCTTGACCACACTCTACATTCTGATGTATTTATCTTGGAACATGTGCCTTTCATGTCTGTTGTCTCAGCCATGTGGGCTCCATGGGGTTAGAGCTGGCTCTGGCCTGTTCTAGGTCTGCAGTGATGAGGACAGCCTGTAGCACCAAGGTGGTGCACAATACCTGAGGGAAGACCTGCCAGCGTTTGCTGCTCCTATCCATGTAGTGAGGTAGCTGGGTGGGGGCTGTCATCCCTATTTTTAACTGATAAAAAGGGTGACATACATTACACTGAGTCGATCTGATACAGGTTACAAAGAAAATGAGTCAGGGACCGTAAGCTTAAAACCTGGCATCTTCCAAAGATACTCACAAAGTTAAGGACGTCACCCCAGCATTGTATGTCCATGTCTGTAACCCTCTCTTCCAGAGATCCAGTCCCACAAATGCCCAGTTGACGTATGGCTTGTGCTACAGTGTACAAGCTTCTTAGCATCACTTAGCATCCCAGTCTTTCCCCGCTTTTCTGCTGCCTGTCCTCTGAGCCTTTTTACTACTCCCCTGCTTAGTCCCATGCCTTTCCCAATTTCCAGGACATACCAGGTCTTTGCCCATGATGGACTCCAGAAATCTCCTACTTGCCCAAGTATTCCCTCCTCTGGGACGGGCTCCCTGTCCATTCAAAGAGAAGGAACCTCTCCTGACCTTGTCCTTGTTCCCATGATAGTGCAACCACACTTTTTAAGTTTTTTTTGTTTTGTTTTGTTTTGGTTTTTTTTGTCAAAGAGTGTGTATGCACAAGCTGGGGATGGGCAGAGAGAGAGGGGACAGAGAATCCCAAGCAGGCTCTGCACTCTCAGCGGGCTCAGTCTCACAAAACAAGAGATCATGACCTGAGCCAAAAGCAAGAGTTGGACATTTAATGGACTGAGCCACCCAGGCACCCTATAACCACACTATTTTAATGATGAATTTCCACACCTGGCCTACTTTAATCACTGGAGAGCAAAGGCCATACATATCCCAGACATTGACTCATGCCTAGCATAGCAGAGTAAGCCCTCAACACATTTTCCTTGAAAGTATGAAAAAATTTAATCCCATTAAAGTATATGCCAAGGTCCTGTCCTAAATTTCTGACCCAACTGGAACCCTGCTGCACTGATTTCTCTCTCTCTCTCTCTCTCTCTCTCACTCACACACACACACACACACACACACACACACACACACACACACATCATTTATTCCTTAGGGAATGATACATAGAAAAATGATTTTGGACTTACATGAGAAAAATCAGATGCCACTTTTCCCAACCTGAGAAGATGCACTTAAAATAGACTGGCTCCAGGTTATTCTAGAACCTGGATAGAGACAGGGCAGGAAGGCAGTGGGACAGCTCCATTCTTCACCAGGAAGACCATCTACCTGGTCTTGGGTGGATGAAGAACAGGAGTCTTTCCTCTTTCTTGCCAAAGCCCTGCTTAGGGCCATGTTAGAATTTACAAGTCTCTCAGGATTTAAGTGCAACAAGTCTCTGGGCATTCTGGGCTGAGTCTGGCAGAGGCTGAACAAAGACCCAGGAGACCAAACAGGCCCTCAAGCACATCAGCCCAACCCAGGAAAGGCAAGACAGAATGCAGATGGTGGCAGAGGCCTCTGGGCATCAGCTCTGGAACTCCTCTGAAAAAAAGTGCTTCTTAGGGCAAGGATTTCCTTGAGAGTGTCCACTGGCAGAAGGAAGATCCAGATGGGTGTGGTACAGAGAGTACGTGTTTTGAGACACATCTAAGGTTGGGGGGAAAAGCAAAGCACCAGGGGGAATCTAGGAGGTGTGGGGCATTGGCATGTCTACATAGGCCAGGGCCAGACAGCCAGGCCCCCTCCTTCATCTCATCACAGGCTGGTCACACTTGGCTTTGCAGTAACCTTACAGATATGTCCAATCCCACCAAATGACAGATAAGGAAAGGGTGGTCCACAGCAGGCAGGAGACTCATCTCAGGTCACAGGGCTGTCCAGCTGCTAGGAAAGAGACAGGACCTCAGCCAGACCCCTTTCTCTTCTCCTACAGCCCAGGCTCTATCTTGCACTCTGACATTGAGGACTTTCAAAGCCCTAGGCACTGAAGCCCCAGTTTAGAAGGAAGCACTGTGCAGTGACAGTGGCTGAGAACCTGGGCTCCTTCACTGGTTGAGTGATGTGATCCTGGAGCGAGTAACTTGCTATCATTTCTTTTTATTGAAATATATATATTTATATATGTATTGAATATATATATATGTAATGGATATACACAAACACACACACACACACACACACACAATGGAAATAGGAAATGAGATTATATGTCAGTATTTCACGTATTGTTACTCAATAAGTTTTGTTTCCCTTCTTCTAGGTTTCCTAGAATCCTGGGTTGGAGGGAAAGACAAAGTAATACCTTTGCCACCATCATCCCTGGAACATGGTATCTGCATACCATTGCACTTTATAGCAGCATGCCCAACCATTCAACTCAAGCCTGATACTGTCTACCTGAAGATAAATCTGGTCCCATGGTTTAAGGATGCAGTCCTTATAAGACTGCTCTCTGTCTCACCACAAAATGCCAGTCCCAAGCCCAGGTTGTCACCTGTGTTGCTGACCAACTGGCTATAGATTCGAGGTTCCAATGTGCTCTGCCTTGTGTTCCATTAATTAGCCATGGCAACTAACCAAACTCAGAGAAACATTTTACCTACTAGATACCAGCTTATTATAAAATGACATAACTGAGGAACTGCCAGATGGAAGAGATGCAAAGGACAAAGTATGGGGAAAGGACATGGAGCTTCCATGCTCTCTCTGGGGCACCACTCTCCCTACATTTCCATGTGTTCATCAACCAAGAAGCTCTTTGAACCCCATCCTTTCTGGGTTTTATGGAGGTATGATTGATTGAATCAATCCCTGATGGTAAATAATTTAATCTGCAGCAGCTCCGTCTCCCTTCCCAGAGGTGAGGGTAACACTGCAAGTTCCAACCCTTTCAACACAAAGTTGGTTCTCCTAGAAAACAGCCCCCATCAGGAGGTGCTTTCCAAAAGTCACCTGACAAAAGATACCTTAGTTCCTCTCGTCACTTGATAAATTCCAAAGACCACCACATATATTTCTTATAAATCACAATATCACAGATGGTAAAGTACTTATCAGTTTTTCTGTCTGCCTAGAATTAATCTTCCCCCCTTCCAGAAGAGAACCCTTGATATTTCTTTGGGGAACAATTGTCCATGCCTCAATCCCTGAAATTCTGGTTGGGAGCTGACTCTTCTCCAATCCCAAAGGTAGAGAGATACCAAAGGAATGGACATTCAGAGTTAGACTAGTTGGTTCATTGATGAGCAGGGGACCCAGATCAGGCCAATCAGAGCCATTCTTAGGGTATTTGCTGAAACTACTAGGAAAAAATACTCTGCTGGAGTTGCTATAACAGAAAAATAGAAGCTTAGAAGCATGTGGCATGACTGTCCTAAGATGGGACAGTTTTCCCTAAAATGGATGACAATGTAAAGGAAAGCAACATGAAGATTTGCTAGAGAGAGAGAGGGATGGGTTTCTAACATTATATGATTCTGGATTCTACACATATTTTGCTTAAGCCAATTTAAAATGGTTTTCTATTATTTCCAATGATAACAATCTCAATTATATAAATGCCTTTAATTTAGTAGCGAACTATTCAACCTCCTAAAGCAACATCACTCAGTCTCTCAAGTATAACCTGAACCCTTCCTCCTATAAACAAACATTTTCATTTGGCCATTTGAAGTAGAAAAAAGAGTGAGAGGTACCAGTGGCTGTTCTCCACCACTCATACCACTGGGACTTGATCTACTTGAAACTTAATTTCTCTCTTTTCTCTTTATTGACTAAAGCAACCCAATTCTTTCCTTTCATAGGAAATCCATACTTATCTACTTGTTTCCTGTCACAAAAAAAACTTTCTCTTGAATATCCCTTTGTCCTTCCTCCCTCATGCAAAATAGTTTTGGATGTAGGCCTTAAAGTTGGGATGTGCATCAGAGGACATTCCAGTAAAGTCCTATTTGACCAATGAGAAAACAGAGGGTGAATGGTAAACCTGACATCATTGATGGCTGAGCCTCTGACTTCCAGATCTGTGCCCTCCCTCCTCTCCACCACAAATATTTTAACAAATATCAATTCCTTGCAGTGACCTTGCACATGGGCTGATTTAAATATTGAGACTTATCAAAATGCCCTTGAAGAAAGCACTGCAACTTTGCAATCTAGTCCCAGGTCTGTAACTAGCCAGCTGTGTGACCTTAGGAATGTAATTTACCACTTAAAATTTGTTTCTTCATTAATAAAATCATAGATTGGACTAAGAATATCATAAAATGTCACAAGTTTAATGACCCTAAAGCACACTGTGGGCAGATCAAAAGCTGAGTGCTGAATCAGCAATCACATGGCAATAAAAAACGCTTTCCAATACTGAACTCTGAAGGTAAGCATCTTCAGGAAGATACAGGAAAAGAGGGAACTGAGAGCCCTGAAAAGCCTATGTACTAAAACATAACTTTTTTCTTCTTGTCTTTCCCCCCTTACTTGAGCCTTCCTATTTGCCTTTTGAAATCATGTGAAAACTCAAACCCACTGTGTGTTGATTGTTGGAGTTTGACTGATTTTCCTAGAATGATCCCGGCTTCCAATACTGGTCATGCCTAGTTTAGTTATCATTAGCTCCCCTCTTTTCCTCTCAAAATTATCCCCAAATCAGCAAGAGACTCAGAATGGGTAAAGCATTCCCATAAAACAAGAAAAGGCAGGTGATCTGGTAGGAAAAGAAAAAGGGCAAAAAAACTTGAACAGGTACTTCACAAAAAGAACCAAATGGCCAATAAACAAATGCAAAGATGTTCCACATTACAAACCATCAGATAAATAGACATTAAAACCATGTGATATTACCATATACTGAATTAAATGGCTAAAATGAAAATACACAGAAATAAAAGACAGGTGTAGGCAAGGCTATGCATAAATCATAACATTCATATGCTGCTGGTGGGACTAAAACTTGGAACTACCACAGGAAGCTATTTGACAGTCTCTCCTAAGGCTGCATGTATGCCTTCCCTATGATGCAGTTACTCTTTTCCTAGGTGTACAGCAACAGAAATGCATAAAATACAAACATCTGAAGACTCTCCCCAGACAGAAGTCCTCCTCTGTCCCCCACCAAGGATGAGGGGGTCAATGAGCATGAGCAGAGGCAGGTGGAGGAGTGGTCCTTTCAATATATATTCCCTTCATCTCTAGCCTGAGCTCTGTGACAGGACCTCTCCAACAATGGCATTCCATGGAACAGGCTGGAAACAGACAAGCAGCCTTCTTATTTAGGATGAGGGAACCAAAAGGCTTGTCCAAGGCTCAGTCCAATCATCAATAACCTTGGAAGCTGACAATCACTCAATCCACTTGACAGACAGCATAAATGTGTCCAAAAACACCAGCTAGATGGGCTGGGGCCAAGTTTTAATCCTGCCTCCACCATACTCACCCAATCAACTGCAGTCCCACTGCCCTATTTGTACCCAAAAAACAAACTGGCAAGTATTAGAAGAGATGAGCCATGTGCCCAGGACTACAGGTGGTAAGAAACCTCACAGGCACTGCCTGTCCCACAAAGATCTGGCAGCAGTGATGGCAAAACAGCCTCCTTTGGATGAATCAACTAGAAAACAAAGCAGTGCTTATCACCAAGAAGAATGGGCTGCTGACCTATTCCAGCCATTCTGCTCAGATCTTGGGCACTGTCTGCTCTAGACACCAGCACAGGGAGCCATAAGCTCTAAGTCACGGACATCTGCAGCAAGCCATTGACACTCTTCTTTCCCTGTTAATGTGCTATTTGAGAGACACTTGGGTAATGAGCTAAGGGAATTCACCCACGTTCAGGGAACAGCTTTCAGCTGGCCAGCTCTGGCCATCAGGCAGGAACTTGGAAATCTTCCAATGGCAGGTTGGAGAAGGGCTCTGGGGGCTGGGACTGAGGCCAGGTAACAGCTGTGGCTAAAGGAAAACCACTGAAGCAGAATAGATGCATAGTAGGCCTTCCCAGATGTCTCAGGAGAATGGACATACCAAAAATGCAAAGGCTGTGGTCTGATGAGTTCAACAGGACCCACTAGTGACAGAGAAATAAAGAGGAAAAGATGGGGTGATGGCAAGTGTCTTGGCATAAGCAAAGTAAAGCAAACTTGGCTCCCAGAGACACAGGAGGGTGGGCAGGGAAGCCTTTCTGAAGAAGCAGGAATCCTTCCAGACTTTCCTGTGTGACACAGAGTAAGTGATCCTTTCTGGGGGAAATGAGGGCTCTGAGCTATACAGGTTCCCCAGCGGGGAAGGCATGGGCACTATGATACAGTGTCTGCAGTGAGTCTGGGGGCAACATGGCCTCTGAGCTTCACAGTTCCAGGAAACTGCGATGGAGAGAAAAGGACTTGAGGACAGTGGGAGGAAATGCTTGAGTGGGCAGTTAGAGGCCTTCTCCCCTCCCCCAGAATGTCCCTTGCATGACTGTGTCATACACTAAATGGTGTTGAGATGCCCTGGCACAGAGTATCAGGAGCCATCCTGAGAAAACCACCCATGCAAAGGTGGTGGCCCTAGGCTGACATCTTGGGACCAAGTGTATAGGGAGTGGGGGACCTCCTGTATCGGGGGGGACTGGGGTTGGAGGGAATGGGTATTTCACAGGACACCAGGCTGCTTACTCTCAGCATTTGGGAAACCCTTTCTTGAGAAATGTCCAGCTAGGCAATAGCCCCTGGACACCAGGTACTCAAGTACTAAGGACACAGAACAAGCCGTGGCTGACTCAGGAGAGCAGGGCCCCAGGCACAGGCTCCCCATATCCTCTCCAAGCTAACAGTTGTATTTAAATGGTAGAGTCTAGAATGAGTAGAACTCATCCCTGCCCTAAAACGACGTATGACCGCAGGTACAGCAGGACGCCGTCAGCTGATGATGAGGGCAGGGGTCTTCAAACCTGAAGAAGGGCTGAGGTGAGAGGGCTTGTTCCCATCATGCATCCATTTAAGACACATCAGGTCCAGGCACTGCTTGCCTGCCACTCCCCCAGGGACTCTGCCCCTGGAGAGGTTAGGGAGGGCCCAGGGCAACTTGTGAACAGCCAGGGGAAGCGTCGGAGGGCAAGAAGGCCAAGGAATTGTGTGATGGCCTGGGACTCATAGCAGGGAGAGGGGTTTCCCCTCCCCCACCCCCAGCCATAAGGAAAGATACAGGATAAATAAGGGTTTTCAGAAGCTCCTGGTCTCACCTGGGCGAGGGGTGGGGGACTGAAGGCTGCTACAGTCTGCAGCAAGACAAGGTCAGCATGGAGGTAAATGAGCACCCCATTTCCACCTGAAGAGACAGGTTTCTGGGGTCCACATGGAGATCCTTTCCCTCTGCCCTGTGTGCACTGTGTGGCCTGCTTCCTTGATCTCTTTGCACCTCATCTGTAAAATGGGGCTACTGCCTGTCACTAGAGTTGGGCTCTTGGAGGTTGGAATCAAGGATGTCAGTTCCCCCTTCCTCCTGGGACCCTCTGTTGGTGCCATGGCCTGGAGACCTGCTCCCCTTCACTCTGGCCAAGAGCATAAGCAGCCTGCTAAAGCAACATTATTCACACCTGGCTGACCTTCCACTGGCTTCCTTGGCCATCCTTCCCCGGGCCCGGAGCTCCAGCGAACACTGCTAGCCCTGAGGACACATGTGTCCCAATCCCACTGCAAAGAGACCTTTAGCCCTGCACACCGTGTCTAGCAGTAATCTTGTGCCAAGCCAAGTTGACCTCAGGTATGGAAGAAAATACATCGGGGGGCAGGACCCAGATCAGAAACCAGGTACCCTGGAAAAGCACATGAGGTGACGCCACGGCCAGCGCCTCAGAGCAGAGGCAGAAGAAGCAAATGTGTCTGCAGACCTGCGGGGCTGGGAGCCCAAGTCCCAGGCCAGACTTTAGAGGTTGCAGCTGCTACCAAGAGGGGGCGCTCCAGCTTGCGGGCAGCTGCAGCACCGCAAGTGGTGGCACATTTCCACCCCAAACCAAAGAAACACGCAAAGGCAGGGTGCCCTAAGTCACCATATAGTGTCCCTGGCCTCCTCCTCACCTTCTCAAGGCTTCAGTTCCATGGGAACCATGGTGGCCATGGGCAGACAGCCTGACATTAAGTGAAATTGACCATTGCAAGCATTGCCAGGCTCATTAAATGATGCTCAAGACAAAGGCAGAGGAGGATGGGAGTGCAGTGGGGTGGGGGGGGTGAACAGAAAACCCAGTCTGTGCCCCTATACCCCACCACCCACTCAGCATGCTTCTCAGGTAGGGAATAGACTCTGTGTGCCCATTGCTCAGGAATGGTTCATGCCCCTCCAGAGCACCATGGCTCAGGCCAGCGCCCATCGTCCAGGGGCCTCTATTCCCCTGGGTTCCTTGGCACCCACACAAGCAGTCGCTATGTACTTAGCAGTTCTTTACTCTTTGTCCCCATTTAGTCATAATAGAAGCTGTGTCACATTTATGATCCAGAAAGCCCTCATTTCCTGCAATAATCTTAAGTGACAATTCAAGGCTAAATGTACTTTAATGTTTTGTAATGCTTTTAAAGCAACATCTCGAAATTATAACACAGCCCCTGAAATTACTAGTCTGAGTGCAAGAGGGAATGAACAACTCACAAACAAAATGAAAATATAGCAAATTGATCTGAGGCTGAAATGGAGGTTCAGTGAGTTTCAGCGACGTAAGTGGGAGAATGCCGGGGTGACGTTTGCCAGGTGGCCAGATGGCCTGGCTAGGGGAGGAGACATCTAACTTCGGGAATCAATGCCTTCTTGTTCCACCTTCCCTATTAATCAGGGAGTCAGAACAGTCAGGATCTTCTCACCTGGCTTTTCCCAGGTGGGAAAGCGAGGGGCACATTTGGTGGGGCAGCAACCCTCCCAGACCAAGGAGGGGAGTTTTAGACAAGAACCACAATAGGGCAGTAGAGGGAGGGCAGGTAGCACGGAGCCAGAGAGAGGCTACTTCCAATGTCCAGAGGTGGTCCTCTGCTCATTCCATGCATTCTTGTCAATGCTTCCTCTATCCCTGATTTATTTCCAGCATTACTCCTAAGTAACAGATGGGGACCCTGAGGCTCAGAGAAGTTAAAAAATTTGAGCAAGTCCACAGAGACAGCTTTGTGGCCTGTGTTTGAACTCTGACTGAAGTTCAAAGCTTATGCTCTTATTTTACAGGAAAGCAAATCAGACTCTTTAAGATGTATTTATGTGCAAACAGACTTTCATTAAAAATATTAATAGTAATAACCCAGAGAATAGATAAAAAGATAAACTGGGGAAAATATTTCCTGTACATATGGCAAACAAATGCCTAATTAACGCAATATAAAAAGAGCTCTTAGAAATCAATAGGGAAAGACTAATAGTCCAAAGGAAAATAGACAAAAGACGTGAATAAGAAGTAGTAGGAATAGCAATAAACACATCAAAAAGTAATTAACTTTACAAATACATGAAAGACGTGTAAATCAAAACGGCAATGAAGAATCATTTTCACCTTTCACAAAGGTGTTAAAGATTGGTAATATACCACGTTAGTGAGGTTCAGGTGTGGAAGGAGGGATTCCCATTCACTGTTTAAAGAGAAAACCTGCTTAGCCCCCTTGGAAGCAACAAAATCCAAATCCAAATACAAATGCACATACTAGTTTCCCCAGGAACTCCATCTCTAAGATTCCAAGCCATAAAAATGTTAAAATGTGAATATTTTAATGTTTGTTTATTTTTGAAGGAAACAGAGCATGAGTAGGGAAAAGGAAGAGAGAGAGAGGGAGACACAGAATCTGAAGCAGGCTCCAGGCTCTGAGCTGTCGGCACAGAGCCCAATATAGGGCTCAAACTCATGAGCCATGAGATCATGACCTGAGCTGAAGTTGGACACTTAACCGACTGAGCCACCCAGGTGCCCCTCAGATGTACAAATATTTTAGTACAAGGAAGTTCACTGCCAGAAAACATTACCACCCAAATATCCAACAATGAGTGATATTTAATAATTATGGTACATCTACACATAGCTGTTGAACCAGTACTGTATGCACTGAAATGGACAAAGACCACATTACACCATTAAGTAGAAAAAAGCAATCCACAAAACATGCGTAGTGTGTGCTCTTGAAAGAAATCAGAGACATGGGTCTAGATGCTAGATGTGTATCTGTGCATTTGTACTTGTGTATAGGGAAGGGGTATCCACTGTGGACACCACTGGACAGTAGAATCAGATGAGGAAAAGGGAGTTTCAATTTCCACTTTATACAGTTCAATGCATTTTGATTCTTTAACACCACTTTATTAAGACAAATAGGACATTCTCTATGAAGGTGGTAAAAGAGGTCCTAGGTTTAGGCATGGTACCACCGGAACACTGTAGAGAAACCACTAAAACAAGTCCTGTTAAAACAAGTGCCTTTAAGGAGCACATAATGGGTCAGAAGCTGACTTGTATTCAGAGACATACAACTCTACAGCAGGAGATCCCACAAAACCAGAAGAATAAAGACCCATGGCAAGAGAGAACCATTTCCTTCTGCAGAAGGTAAGGGAGGACGTGAAAAGCTTAAGAGGGTTTCTTAGAGAGGCGATTCTCAGAATGGGCCTTGAGGCAGAAGTAGGATTTTACCAGTTGCAAAGGATGAAAAAGGTATCGAGGACGGAAGGACATGAGCAAGGCACTCAAGAGAAGGTCAAGCGACATTTTGCAAAGTAAAGCCTTATTTACTTAGCTCATTCTGTGCTCATTCTCTGGTCTAGGCCTAAGCTAAAAACAGCAGAGTATATAGCCAGCCCTAAAAAGGGCAGGGCTGCTGCCAGGCAGAGGTGAGGTATAGACAGGTGGACTAAGCACCGAGAAGGCTGCCCCCTTGCCAAAGGAATCTATGGAGGCTCAGCTTGGCCCAGCACTACCCTCTATGTCCTATGTTCCAAGCCTGCTGTGAACAATTCAAACTGGAGAGTGGGGCTTTTCTGACTTTCCCTTCGCATTACCTCCAGAATCTCCTCCTCACACTCCTTTCTTGGGCCCCTTGCCTTCCTATACACTCAAATCCCTGCCGCTGAAAAATTCAGCAGCTTCACCTTGTGTGGTCAGACATGAATGCCAGGGTGTTCCACAAACCTAGGCCAAATTCTGGCTCTGCTTCTTCCTAGAGTTAGGCAATGAACAACTTCTTCTAGCTCATTTTCTCATCCACAAAACCGGGTAACACTACCAGACTCACGGGGTTGTTTGGAGAGAAATAAATAATCTAGGATGGACCTCACCCAGATTCCAGCATATACCAAGCTCTCAACAAATAGCCCTCATCTGAGGGAGGAGACAGGGTAGACATGGACTCACAAAACCTTCAATAGAAACAGCACAGGCAAGGTTTTCTCCATTCGCCTCAATCTCACCATGATTACTTAATGTGCATTGAAGGATCACTGGCTTAAAACATCTGGGTCAAAACCAGGGCTAGAAATGGGGTGAGGCAAGAAAGATGCATAGGGCAAAAAATTTAAGGAGGCGCTCACTCTCAGGGCAGCTCAAGTGCAGGATCAGCACCTGGGAATGAGTGTCTCCTGAAATTTTCTTCCCTAGGTGCCTAGCTTGCCTTACCCAAGTCATGGTCAAAGGCACAACAGTAGCTTCCAAATGAATTGCTTGAGTTAAATAGTCAAACTATTTCAGGTAGAAGGAAGCAACTGATAGCCCTGGCTGGAAAGACACCCTTATTCAGGGGTGAGAGGAGAGGTGAGTGAGTACAGTTATAATTTGTAGTTTAGAAAGCCTTGGGCAAGAGTTTGTATTTACAAGGCTCTTATTTCCCTTGTTAATTGGCCCTACCCCACTCTCTGTAGTGCGCTAGTCAATTGGTATTAACATCCCAGGCCCACTCTCTCCAATAAAGCACATGCTGCTATCAGGACCTATCCTGACGCCTGGCTCATCTCAGTGGGGTGGAACTGAGTTTTTAGATGAGAAGGCAATGTGCAATGATGCCTTCTAGAAAGCCATACAGGTTGAAAGTAACACCAAAAAAGGGCAGGGCTCCAGGTGAGACTGGAGGAAAGAAAGTAACCTGCCCTGTTGGAGATGAAGTATTCTGGGGAAGCACCCTGCAGAGCTTTATTCTGTTTTTCAAAGTATGCAGTGGCGGTCCCTGGTCCCTGGGTCATCAGCTTATGGTTGAGTTATCACAGTTCCTGATGACAGATCATGAAAAATGGGTTTTTCCCCCAAGCTCTTTCCAGGTCCCTACAGATATGATTAAATCAATGGTATCTGAAAACTTGAAATCTCACCTCTCAAGATTTTAAGCAGCAAAGCAACAACACTGAGGTGAAGAGAGGGGTCGATGAGGAGAACCAGGAAGGGAAGAGATGCATAGTTCCAGTGAGAGGTCCCAAAATCAAAACAGACTTTAACTCTGAGGAGGGAAGAATGCCAAGCGTTTTCAAAAATTAAGATAAGTAGTATTGATTCTTGGTCCATGAAAAGTATCTAGCCTAGTGTTCTGGAGCTCCTGTTGTTTAAGATGATTTAAGAAAGCCACCCAGAACACTGTTATTCTGGATGGGTAGAGAGAAATGTGAGGAGAATTGACATCAAGAGGGGCTTCTGAGCAAAGAAAAATTCACACTGAACTAATTAGCTTTGGCTTTAGGCTTATAATTCTGCAGTAGAGGTAACATAAATTGCTACCCAAGTCATTCTGTATGGACCTCAGTTTCATAACGTGAGGGTCATTCATCCATCAATGCATTCATTTACTCATTTACTGTCCCACACCTTTGTTAGGTGTCTAAAAAGAGGCAGTCACTGTGTGAAACACTGGGGATGTAAGCATAAAAGATTTTTGCCCTTTAGAACATTATGGTCTAGTGAAAAAGAGGGATTATTCAACAATTTCCATAAACCATGATACTGATGAGGGCCATGCTTCATTATCTAGAGGAGGAAGACAATGATTAGATTATCATCATTCTTATCCTTAACCTAACATATATGCAGTATGTTAAATAATGGTGATAGAGCATGAACACAAAAGAGTCTCTGCTTTTCAAGAGCAGAGTTATAGTTCAGCAGAGGAGATAAACTCATAAACAAGCAAATTCAGCCTACTGTCCTAAGGGCTGCACTCTATCACCTCAGATGATGGGCAATTCCCACTTCCTACACCCAGTCTCAGAGGGATCAATGAAATCTTTCTGAAGAAGGAAGAGTTTGAGCTCAGACCTGAAGAGTGCCTGAATTTTACCTAAGCAAAATCAAAACAGGGAGGGTTTTCCGGGTATGTAACAGCACTTAGCTAATCTTATACAATAGAGAACTTAAAGTTTTACAGACATGTTTGTTACTCTTGCACTAGATTCTATTTGGAGGGTGATAAAGGGTGATAAAGCTGGAGCAGTAGCAACAAGAAATGAAAAGAAAAATGAATGAAGAGGAAGAAATAAAACTCTCATTATTCACAGACTACATGACCATATACGGAAAATCCAAAACCTTGTACAGAGAAACTATTCAGATTAGTAAATGAATTTCATGAAGTCCCTGGATTCAAAGTTGATTTTTAAATGGTACGATACCATTTTAAAAAATTGGACATCTAGAAATAAAATTTTAAAATACTCACAAGACCTCTACACTGGAAACTTTAAAATAATGAAAGCAATTAAAGGAGGCCTAAATAAAGAAGTGTATACCATGTTCATGGATTAGGAAACTCAATATTATAAAGACATAAATTCCTTCCAAATCAGTTTTATATGAATCAAAAATCCCAGCAGTTATTTTGTAGACATTTACAGGCTGATTCTAAAATTTATATATAGAAATGCAAAGAGCTAAGAATAGGTAATCTTGAAGATGGGGAACAAAGATAAAAGACTTATACTATCAGATATCATGAAATATTATAAAGTGTTAATACTTAAAACTGTGTGATATTATTATAAAGAACAGAGAAACTGACCAACAAAACACAAAAGATCCAGAAGTATACTTACACATATATGGTCACCTGATTTATGACAAAGTAACATTCAGAGTAGTAAATAAAGAATGGACTTTTCAATACATGAGCCTTGATCTATTGGATCTTCAAATAGCAAAGATAAATCTTGTGACTTACTTGAAACCATACACAAAAATCAATTCCAGAACGATTGCTGATCCGAGTGTGAAAGATGTTTTAGAAGGACGCACAGAAGCACCTCAAGCCCCGGAGTAAGCAAAGATTTCTTTGCACGAACTGATTGAAACAGGATCTGATTTGAATCACAGGGTCAGGGAATTAAAAGCATACCTCTCTGTCAGCAAAGAATAAATGAACCAAGACTCGTAGGGGGTCAAAGGAGTGGGAATAAGGGAACAAAGAGATGCATGGGTCTAGGGGAAGTTACTGAGATGGAAAGAAAACTTTATTTCATTTCTAGTAAGGAGTGAAAGCTGAGGCAAGTGTAAAGGATTTCTGAGTCTGGTATCTTAAAGCAAAAAGATATATATATATCTGACCTGCTCTCCTACAGTTTAACATGGTGATTTAGGGAGGTCAACACAGGACGCTGCACTAGAACAATCATAGGCAGGTTAAGCCTCCGGGCAAAGGGAAATGTGTACTGACCTCATGTAGCTGCTCACCTTTAGGCTGATAATTCTTTAATTTAAGTATGTATGCAGATAAAAAGGCCAGTTTTGGTCATAAGGGCATTCAACTGATTCAGCATGATAGAAGCTAATGTTTCCAATAAACACTTCACTAACTGTCCCTGAAGAAGGAAAATAGAAGATGCTTACTACAGGTAGATGCCCACAGAAGGAAAGTGCTTTGCAAAAAAAAAAAAAAAAAAAAAATTCAAGTCAAATTCAGTCATTGCTATTGTATAATTTGGTTCCCACATACTGAGGGCACACGGAGTCAAGAGTATTCTGAGGATACGGTGACATTATCAGATCAAGTTTCCTTGAGGTGCCTGGGTGGCTCAGTGGGGCACCCGGGTGGCTCAGTTGGTTAAGCATCCAACTCAGGTCATGATCTCACGGTTCAGGTCATGATCTCACGGATCGTGGGTTCGAGCCCTGTGTCAGGCTCTGTGCTAACAGCTAACTCAGAGCCTGGAGCCTGCTTCAGATTCTGTGTCTCCCTCTCTCTGACCCTCCCCTGCTCACATTGTCTCTCTCTCTCTCTCAGAAATAAATAAAAACATTAAAAAAAATTGTTTGAAGTTTCTTAGAGGAGGGGTTCTTTGTTCCACATCTTAGAAGAAACTCCTGTTTTGCAAATCAGTACCCTAGGTCTTTGAACACACCTCAGAGCCACACCAGAGCAAAGAAAATTCATCATAACCACCAAAAGAGATGAATGGACAAACTGGAGATACACAAATGACTTCATCTCTCTCCAGTGTTCTGAGGCTTACTAATTTCTCACCTCAATTTGCACTTGCTCTGTTACCTGAAATAAAAATGAAATCAAGTGATAGACTGCTTCTAGAAGAGAGCGAAGGGGGAAGAGTGCTTTACCTGAGTTATTCTCAACTTGCCAAAATGGCCATCCATCTTTACCACCTGGCATGGTGGGAAATCTTTGACAGCCAAGTAAAAAAGCCCTAATAAATCTAGCAGCCAGCCCTTCTGCAGCCCTTTTGGTTGCCAGAAAAGAAAAATCACAGGATGCAGCCACCAGTAGAGCAAGCTGGAAGTGACAGATTTTCCTGCATCCTGTTCTACCATAAGGAATTGAGAAAAGACACTTTTCCCTAACTTAGAACATGGGAAGTGGGGTGCTTCAAAATCTTGCAGACTGTACTATGGGGAAGTAAACAGTATGGCAGTGACTGTTAACTGGCCCACAAGGAGCTCCATCTCTCAGCCTCCCTGGAGATCAGGCATGTGATCTAGCCAATGAAATGAAAGCACAAGTAATTGAACCCCCAACAGTCCTGGCCCTGGAAGGTTCCCACACTTAGCACTCTATGCTCTTCCCCCTTCTGTCATCCTGATTCAGTTGAATTCAAGGACTTTCAGAGCCATGTGTTGATGATGGCAGACTCCCACGCAAGACACATCATCACTTGGGGAGCCTACTAACCATCAGGAACATCCACGTTGGGTTTTACATGAGGGAGAAATAAACTCCAATCCATGATACATTTTGGAGTTGTTTGTTACAGCAGATAATGTTTTCTTAATTGATACAGAACGTTCCAGGATGATGGCTATGTCTAGAATATTTGGGTGATCCGACAGCTTTGGTATTGAAGTCAAGGCCATTCTGGACCGTCAGCACTGAGCAAAAGAAAAGCACAAACCACAAGGAGCATGTAAGCATTTAGAGTCTCTGGACCTGACAGAGGATCTGTGAATCAAAGGGAGAAGTATTCTCATTCATTCACAGTCCAGTGAATGAGGGACTCACGTCTCTCAGATCAGATCATTACCATGAATGCATTCAGAGCTACAGTACGCTACAAATGGATAGGCTTGCAAAATAAAGAAAGGCTTTCCAGGCAAGCGATGTTTGAAATTAGTCTTAAGGAACATGGGGTGCCTGGGTGGCTCTGTCGGTTAAGCGTCCAACTTCGGCTCAGGTCATGATCTCATGGTTCATAGGTTCGAGCCCTGCATCGGGCTCTGTGCTGACAGCTAGCTCAGAGCCTGGAGCCTGTTTCAGATTTTGTGTCTCCCTCTCTCTCTCTCTGATCTTCCCCTGTTCACGCTGTCTCTCTCAGAAGTAAAAAAATAAAAATAAATATTCTTTAAGAAAAAAGGAACAAGCAGGGACCAGGTAGAGATGTGAGCAGAGCAGGGGAAGGGATCGAGCTGTAGAACAAGGAAATAGCCTTTGCACTAAATTACAAAGGTGAAAGTCAGTCTGGCTAGCGTGTAGCCAGAAGTGACTCTGGAGAGGGGCTCGGGAACAAGGACACCAAAGAAGTGTCTCTGAGACCACACTGACAAAGTGTGACCCTCCTCCTCGTATCAGGGTGGTGGGAAGGGAGGACTAGGACCCAGCAGAGTTGTTCTGAGTGTTTCCCTGGCAGAGCACGAACAGAGGGTCCATTAGCAGAGAGGAGAAACAGGGCTTCAGGTAAGACGAGGCTGCAGAGAATGACCAGGGATGAGAGGGTCAAGTACACTTAACTACTATGAGTCCAGAGGCGGCGAGCATTCAATGCCCCAGAAGCTCCCCCTGCTGGTGGGAGGCTTCAAGCGGCAGGCTGGGACCGTCTGACAAGCCATCTAGAATAGTGATTAAGAACTTGACGGAGGAACAAGGGGGAGAAGAAGGGCGGAAATGGTGGGGGAAAGGGAGAGAGGCAAACCATGAGAGACTCTTGAATGCTGACAAAAACTGAGGACTGATGGATGTGGGGGGGAGGGGGAGATGGGCATGGAGGAGGGCACTTTGGGGATGAGCACTGAGTGTTATGTAGAAACTAATTTGACAATAAACTATTTGTAAAAAAAAAAAAAAAGAACACTGATTTAGAAGTTATACTGAGCTGCAGCCCTTGGTCCCTAACTATATGACTTTATACAAGTGACTTCACCTCTCTGAGCTCGTTTCCATTCTACAACGACCAGGTTACTGCCGTTGTTCGCAACGCTTTCCATGAGCCGACCTCCACGAAGCCCATAGCACGGTGCTCAGCACACAGTAAGTGCTCAGCCAAGAGCAACTCTTAGTACCCTGACCAGAGAAAGTGCTTGGCCTGACAAAAGTAGGGCAGGGATGCAGCTATCAATGAGGGAAAAAACGAACCAATCCTTTCCCTAGAACCTCCATTCCTCTCCTCTGGGCAGAGTATAGCACATCTGACCTCTAAGGGTCCCCTAACCCACATACCCCAAACCCATGATCTGCTGTCCTATGCCCTCCCACAGATGAATACCAAATAAAGCGATCCAGGCACCTTTGTACCATGTAGCATGCTGGAAAATGTCCTCTCTCTGCCCCCTCAACAACAGCAACCCCTACACTTTCTTATTTGTCTATCCACCTGTTTATTTACTGTGAAGGTCCATTTGGCCCCTTGATGCTGACGGGCCTCCTGAAATGCCGCTTGAGAGATCAATCACCAAAACTCAGGTCTGCACCGAGACCCTCAGTAACGAGCTACCCCATGGCCGGAAATTGCCATCTCAAGTGCCCATCGATTCCACCTGCTGCCCTCCCTACTGACCCGTCCCAGCTTCACAGCTGGGGAAACTAATGGCCACTTAAAGGCCAGCTGACCCCAGATGCCCTCCCCACCCCAGCAGGGGCCCGGGGGCAGCCAGGGGCTCACCAACGAATAAACACTCTGTGTTAGTCACACTGCTGCCTGTGTGCAGGGCAGGCTTTCTGGCTGGAGGGGTTCCGAGGAGTGGCGGTCATTTGTACCTGCTTAGCGGTGGCCTGCGTGCTTGACTGGCAGCTGGAGACAGGACCGCTGGGCAGGCTGGCGTTTGAACTGTAAACAGCCCTTTGACAGATGACAGAGTCTTCTAGAGCCGCCTCAAAAAGGTAACAGTGGGACTGAGACCTATGGGGGAGAGATCCTGACAGCAAGGAGCTGACAAAATTGGGCCTGGAAACGACAGAAGCTGGGGGATGTGTGTTCAGCAGACAGGCACAGGGGCTCTCTTTGTGACAGCTAGGACTTGTGTGGCTCATGCAGTGAATTTGTGCAACAATTTAACCGTTCTAACTGGGGCCCCCAACATGCCCCAACTCTGCTGCCTGCTCTCAGAAATTGATGTCAAGGAGGTGTTTTTCTGTTGTCCTTATTATTAAGTGTAATCACAAATGCTGAAAAATGAAACCGGACAGACGCGTCAATGTCAGCAAATGACTTGCACTTTTTCTTTTTAAATGATGGGCCTTATTTTTCTCCTTAAATTGCTGATCTTCCGGTGGGGGTAAAGGGGACGATTTAATTGCACAGAACTGTATATCATGTTTCTCTTCTCTGGAGGTTTCATTATAGGCCTGAAACCAGAGAATTGCTCTGCCACCTCTTGCCTTCTCTTCCAGCTATTTCTGGGTTTTAATAATTATTCATTAATTGCACACTATGATAAGATCCTCACTGTTTTGAAACATTCTCCCTCTGGCCTCCATACTATTAAAGACCCTGATTGCCTGCCAAGAGCGTAAAATTAAAAATCAAAGCACTACCTCTGAAAGGCTTAATACACACCATATTGAAAGAGTTTTTGCAGCTTACAGCCATTTTCTTGCATCAGCAGCTCGAGGGAAAGTGCAACTCCATGTTGAAATTGTTCTCCTTTGAAACATAAGTCAACAGGACCAGCATTGGGGGAATTTTTCTCACAGCTGTTATCTCCTTCGGATGAGCAGCTTGTTTCCCCAGATAAAATTTGCCTCTTGCTGATGTCAGACCTCAAGGATAACTTTAGACTGCAGGAGAGAACCTCCCTCAAGGTTCTCTAAATTATAGACAAGCATCATTTTAAAAGGGTAGATTCCACTCAGACTGGCCCCGGAGGCCATTAGAAATAGAATCGCGGAGATTTTCCTGCAAAGCCTAAAGCCATCCTGCCTACTCCTCTCCCTCTGCTTTGGTGTTTCTTCTTCCTTCCGGGCTGAGCAAGAGATTGACTTTCTGGTCAACCCAATAAATTTGACTTTCCCTGTCAACCCGACAGAGGATGAATGAAGGAAGAATGAATGGATGAATACAGAAACTTACAAAGGACAAGAAAAGGACAAGCCAGAATTTCTAAACAAAACAAAACAACTAACATCTTGCAAATTTTGCAATTACTGTCACCTACTGAAATCTACAGCCCAGAGCAAGCTAATACTTGAGATACAAATAAGAACCCAAATCACTTTTGCATGCATATCCTCTGCTTCCTTTTCATGCTCATCATGGAAGCTCGCATCCACGTTGCCCCTAGTCTTTCAATAGCTTTCTCAGATAAGAAGTTAGTAGAGAAAATTACACAGGCAGATCAGAGCAAGGTCCTGATGAACTGTTTGCCCCTAATGGTGGCAAATCATTGCCTTGGGAAGAGTGGCAGCATCCTATGTCCTTGCCCTCCACCCCTGTATTCACTCTCCAAGGACATTCTGGGATTCCAGAAGGAAAGCTGGGGCTCTGGGATCTCAGAAGTGACTTAATGGGTCAACCAGATTATTTTGGCTAACCAGGGAGAATAGGATGAGAGAATTGTCTGGATTATGAGAATAGATATTGGGCATTCACTGAATACCTTTTATTAAATGCCAACTGTTCCAACCTTCCATTGCTACCTCTACCAATAGAAAACACTCACACACCTACACCTGAGACTCCTATGATCAAACACCACACAAACTCTCTACTGGTCAACACAAATCCTCTACTACAATAAGAGTTTATTGAACTCTGAGCAAGCTTAGCCTTGATCAGGCAATTTGCTCATAGGTCTTCTCCTACAGGAGTGGGGTATTCATGGTATTACTGAGTTTATCCAAAGCAACAGAACCAAAAGGGTGCGTATGTATATGGGCAGGGATTTATTTCAAGGAATTGGCTCATATGCTTGTGGAGGTGCTGGGGAATCCAAAATCTGATGGGGGCAGATAGCAGGCCAGAGACTCAGGGAAGAGCTGCAGTTCATGTCTAAAGGCAATCCAGTATAGCACCAGTAAGAGTGGATTTTGAAGATGAAGGCTGAAGTCCCTCTGGTGCCTAATTTTCTCTTGCTCAGGGGAGGTCAGCTTTATGCTACATTCTGGCCTTCAACTGGTTGGATAAGACCCACCCACACTGGGGACAACAATACCCTTTATGCAAAATCCCCTGTTTTAAATATAAATCTCATACAAAAAGCACCCTCATGGGGCCTGAGTAGATATTTTTTGAAGAAGACCTACAATGGCCAACATGAAAAGATGCTCAATATCACCAATCATAAGAGAAATGCAAATCAAAACCACAATGAGGTACCTCCTTTCATCTGTCAGAAAGGCTAGAATCAAGAACCAAGAGCCAGAGTTGGCAAGGATGTGAAGAAAAAGGAACCCTCGTGCATTGTTGGTGGGAATGTCAACTGGTTCAGACACTGTGGAAAACAATCCAGAGGTTCCTCAAAAAATTAAAAATACAAATACTGTATGATCCAATAATTCCACCATGGGAATTCCTCCCCCCAAAAGTAAACAGTAATTTGAAAAGATATGTTTACTGTGGCATTATTTACAATAGTCAAGGTATGGAAGCAACCCAAGTGTCCATGAGTAGATGGATAAAGATGTGGTGTGTGATGTGGATACAGAGAAAGACACACACATACACACATGGGGATGTTACTCATCCATAAAACAGAATGAGATTTTTGCCATTTGCAACAACATGGATGGACCCAGACGGTACGGTGCTAAGTGAAAGACGTCAGAAAGAGAAAGATAAATACCATATGATTTCACTTACATGTGGAATCTAAAGTTAAATAAATAAATAAATAAATAAATAAGTAAAAAGCAGAATCAGACCTACAAATACTGAGAATGGATGGTTGCAGGGAATGGATCACGGTAAAATGGGTGAAGGGGGGTGGGAAATACAGGCTTGGAATGAATAAGGTACAGGAATAAGAAGTACAGCATAGGAACTATAGTCAATAATATCGCAATAGCATTGTATGGTGACCAACAGTGGCTACACTTGTGGTGAGCATAGCATAACATATAGACTCCCAGAATCACTATGTTGTATGCCTCACACTAATATACATTGGTGACATATAAAATTAACCATCATATTCTTGACCTGTGAATTTGCTCATAGCACTTTTACACTAAATATCTTCCCTTCTTTCTTCAACCACTTGAAATTTTGCCCTTCCTTCCAAGTGAGACTAAAGTCTTCTCTAAGAGGCTTTCCTGCTCAAAGTCAGGGTAGAGCTCAGCTGTCAATGGTCTGTTACTTCAAGAAAGGGGTGTGTATCCACCTCTGAATACTTCAAGAAAGTGATGTGTATCCAGCTCTGAGGAGTTCCAGGCATTCCTCACATTGACCAGCATGAGAGCTGGGTTCAGCAGTAGCTGCCAACCAATAGTCCACTGTTAATTTTATCATCATGTCTTGATTTTGGAAATTCCAAATGGTAGGCACACCTTGCTGGCTCATGAAGGATGTCAAACAATTGTGAATGTGGGAGATCAAATGGATGTAAACACTTTAGAACTCAATTTACGTTCTATACAGTAAAACTAAAAAGACTCTATTTTAATTGCCTTTTGCTGCATAACCATTTTAGTGGCTTAAAATGAAAACCATTTTAACATATCCCACAATTCTGTGAATGGACTTAGCTTGGCTGGGTGGTTCTTCTGTTTCACATGATGGTATTTGGGGCTGCACTCATGGGGGAGTGGGCTGGAATGGGCTAGAATATTCCAGGGAGTGATGTCTCATATCTGTCGTCTTGGGGGGACGGCTGGAAGGCTGAGCTTAGTGAGACTCCTGGAATTGGGAGAATGTTCTCTATTTCCCAGGGCCTCCCTCTCTCCCCAGGGCCTATATACACAAGCCCTCTGTGTGGTCTCCCCAGAAGGGTGTCCAGATGTTTCATATGGATTCTCAAGGTTCCCCAAAAAGACAAAAGTGAAAGCTGCCAGGCTTTCTTAAGGCCAAGTCCAAGACTGACATAGCATCATTTCTGTTATATTCACAGTTAGCTAAAGCATGTCACCAACCCAGCCCATGTGTGTGAGGGAGAGACTCTACAAGGGCAGAGAAACAGTAACAGGAAATGCCTGTGATTTATACTGGTGACAGAGTGGCAGGAACTGCTACTCCGACTGTGGTTTGTTACCTGGATTCCTAAGTGAGGAGCACAGGCGAGGGCTACATCTCCATTAGGAGTTGATGGAATTCTCAATGGACGAAAGGATCAAGAAGATGTGGTTATCTATACCATGGAATACTACATGGCAATGAGAAACAATGAAATCTGGCCATGTGTAGCAACATGGATGGACCTTGAGGGTGTTATGCTGAGCGAAATAAGTCAGACAGAGAAGGACAAATAACATATGTTTGCAAGTATAGGAGGATTAGGAGGAACTTAACTGAGGAACAGGGGGAGAAGAAGAGGGGAAATGATGGGGGAAAGGGAGAGAGGCAAACCATGACAGACTCTTGAATACTGACAAAAACTGAGGACTGATGGATGTGGGGGGTGGGGATGGGCATGGAGGAGGGCACTTGTGGGGATGAGCACTGGGTGTTACGTGGAAACTAATTTGACAATAAACTATTTGTAAAAAAGAAAAAAAAAAGGAGTTGATGGAATTAAAGAGACATCATTTTTCTATTCTATCCAAGTTCATGAACCACCTGAATTCTTTTCCATGAGTCCTTATGGCTTTGAGGACTCCAGATTAAGAACCCTTGTTAAGAGCTGAGGGTGCTTGTAGTCAGGCATTAGAATACTGGCATAACAGAGCACCGAGGGACCTCAGAGGTCATCTGGTCAGGCTGGTCTGTGCTCACAAATTCATGTGCCTTCTGAAGTCAGATGCCTGGGTGACAGGGAGAGCTTCCACCTGAGGCTGACAGAGGCAGGAGGCAGCTGGCCCCTCTGGCGGCACACATGTTCACTCTGCTGCCCCAGTGACCAACGTGAGGCCTTTCTTTTGGCTCCTGCATTATACAGGAACAATGGCCCAGAGAGCAGAATACACTTGCCCAAGGTCACAGGGCGAGAATCTAGAGGACCCAGGCCTTGGATTTCCTTGGCTATGACTGTGGAAGAAAGTCCCCAGCTCTCAATTCTGTCAGCTGCCTTTCTCACCTTGACATTGTTCAAGCCATCCCTTGTGCACTATCTCCATTAACAACCACCCTTGGAAGAGAAAGAATCACTTACCACTAAAAACAACAGACAGAAAGCGTTGCTGTCACCTCCCCCCACGGGAGCGCCCCAGATCATCACTCAACTTGTCATGTGAGTCTCTTCCCTGAGGAACTGTCCTCAGGACCTAGAACAGTATCTTCAATTCAAACCCTCAATGACTTCTCCTACAGAAAACCTTGCAAACTCCAAGGGGAGACCCCCAACAGCCCCTGTTCTTTTCTTCCTACCCTGGCAACAACCTCCCTGTGATGCTACTACCCAGGGTTTTGCCTCCACCAAATTAAGAAGTTTGTTTTCCGCATCTACACGGACCTCTCCCACCTTACCTATCCCACACCCCTGCCATGCTTCCCTTCCTAACCTGGTACTTCCCGCCTTCTTACTGGAACTGACCCATGGCTCCCCACCAAGTAGATAGGACTTCATAAAAAAAGACAACAAGGCAATGCCTCAGGATGAGGAACATATTGCAAAGGATGAGAGTTCAGAAATGGTGCTAGGCAGGTATCATGAAATACAAATGCCCTCCTACTTTTTTTGTTAAGTTACCTATATTTAAGGGCTTACTTCCAGCTGGGCACTGAATTAAGCACTTCCCAGGTATTAGCTCAGTTAGCTGTCTCCGTGAGTCTAAGATCAATATGATTTTCAAGCTCATTTTATAATGGAGGAAATGGAGGCACGGAGGGGTTCAAGGACTCTCCTATGTACACACAGCTATTCACCCCTTGTCTGCAGGACTCGAATGCCGATTCTCCTATGTCATGTAACAATTTTCATCTTGCAGCTCCTTGGCCAGGTTGGGGTGAAGCAGCTGAGAAGAAAAGTGGCAGTTGCAGATGAGACCCTCCTTGGGGTTTGTCCCTCCGTATATAATCCCCACCCCACCCAGGCTCCCAGCAACTCAGGGGTGAGGCTTTGCATTCCTGGGCAGGGGAGGCCACCGCTAGACCAGCCTGCCAGAGTTCAGATGACAAGCCCGCTAAATGAAAGTGACAGCCAATCCCATGAATATGTTTATAAAAAGGCAACTCAGCATCTCAATTTAACTCCAAGAAAATTCAATTTCACTTGGGGAACAATCTCCCTTTGGCCTCTGCTACCCTGCCCTGATGTCTCTCTTATTTAAATGTGTGCAGCTGGAACCTTCCACTGATCCGCAGGCTGAATACCCCTCAGAGATTCATAATGGGAAGCAAGGCACTGCTGGATTCATTAAATCTCACCACCAAATAGCACCAGTCCTTACCCAGGCATACTTGGTAGAAGACACGTTTTTGAAACCACACTTAACAGAGGGGAAGACTGGCCTATGAGTGTCCTGCAGCCCTGAGTCTTCCTTTGTATGCTTTCATCTTCCTAGGCCAGTTTGAAGCAAAAGACCAGAGAGAAATTGAGAGTTTCCTGGACCTTTCTTGAGGCAAAGATGCTTCAGGGACTTGCAATGATATGTTCATTTCCTTTGTGCCAAAACAACTGAGTCACTGACCAGACCAATGGGCCACATCCATGCCCCTGGAATATACTCATTCCTGCATCTCAGACTTCAATCACAACATTCCTCCTTGCCTGCGAAGTACCCCCTGCCTTCTCTTTCCCTACCCCTAACTTGCCTCCTCTTCATTTACCCATTTCTGGTGCTTCCTTCTCCCTGAAGCCATGTCTCCCTAACCCTATCCATCAAGAATCCTCAGGACTTCTGGAATATTCACAAGTCAACAGGATAGTGCTGAAGGGCGCAAGGTCTGGTTTCAGGCTGCCTGGGATCATATCCCAGATCCACCATTTACTAATTATGTGACCTTGAGCAAGTTTCATCCCTAATTACTCATTTTACCATACCTCAATTTCTCCAAAAGAAAGATGAGGAAAACAGTACCCACATCATAGGTTTTAAACATTAAGTGAATAACATGTAAAGTGCTTAGTATGAAACCCTATACATGGTAAGCACTCAATAAATGTTCTTGTATCATTTCATCTCTTGCCCTCTATCATCTACCCAGCCAGGTAACATCAGTTTTGGCTACATTAAGCTGCTCCGCACTTTGCAAACACCATGCATTTTGACAGGTCCTGTCTTCTTTTAATTCTCTTTGCCTAAAGTTCTCTACTGCTGCTTCTCTGCCTAGCACACTTCTAGTCATCCTGTGAAGTCCAATTCAAATGGCCCTTCCTCAGAGAGGCCTTCCTCTAGCAGGCAAATAGACTTGGTCCCTTCTTTATGTGCTCACAAAATGTATACATAACCTTATACATAACAGGCACTTACCCTTCTGCTTTATGGTTAGTTGTTTAAAAGTCTATATGTGTCATCAAACTGCAGATCTCAAGAGATGAGTTACACTCATCTTTAGGTCTTCAGCACCAAGCTCCAAGCTGTATGCTGGGTTTAATTGGATCCTTCTGTGTATAGGTTGTGTTCTCTCCCCAGGACTGTTGGCTCAGCTTCTTATGATGCCAAAGCCAATACCTTTTATATTTTTAGAGCTCAGAACTCAAAGGTTTTTGTTGGTGATAATGAATGTCCTCAACAGCCTTAGCATCTGATAGGTAGTTCTGAGAGCTACTGTAGTTCAAATGAAGAATGCTTCCCTTTTTTTTTTTTTTTTTTTTGTCAAAATCATTATGGCAAGGGCTAATGGCACATCTATCATGTGCCCAGATATGGCACATGAGAAGGAATGAGCACCCCATAAGGTGAGGCCAGTTGCCTGGTCAAGTGATGTACACGACTCACAGTTAGAGGACAGTGCCTTGACCTGATCGCACATGTAATATGTTATCTCACACATACACAGAACGGCCTGAGACTTGGAGTAAAAGCAGAGTCACACATACTATGAAGTTCACACAACAGGCAGAGGAAGGATGCAAACCCATGATGTCTTGGCTAGTAAAGAGGCTCTGGAAAGTGCCAAGTCCTGTGCTGGATTCTGAAGTAGATTCATTCAAACCTACACACTCACCACAAATACATACACTTACATACAGGCACACTTACAAGTGTGCACCTATCTCTCTAGGTCTCTCTCCCTTCACATGCCCAATGCTCATCCATCACTATAATGCATCATTTTAAAATGAGGCCTAAATACCAGTGTCTTTCTGGTCCTTGGCATGAATCAGTGGCCTTCACTGCTTGGAAGGCTATATGAACAAAAAGAGCTTGTTGAACAGAATGTCAAGTTTTCCAGCTTTTGATGAATAGCTCCCAAGTTCAGTTGATTTCAATAACCCATTACACACTCACACACACACAAATGCACGCCCTTTGTAATTACCTTTTGAGAAGACTTGTACTTAGCTAAGAGTCTCCAAAGTGTAGACAAGTGTGAATGGCCCACTGTATGGGGAAACTCAGCAGTGAAACAGAACTGATGTGAACAGACAGCATTCCTGGACAGACATGCCCAGTATCTAAAAAGGACACGTTTTTACCCATACTTCATGCAGGGATAGACCTATGGTATTATTAACAGTAAGTTTAGGGGCACCTGGGTGGCTCAGCTCCTTAGGCATCCCACTCCTGATTTCAGCTCAGATCATGATCTCATCGTTCGTGAGATGCAGCCCCACATCAGGTTCTGCACAGATAACATGGATCTGGCTTAGGATTTGTTCTACCTCTCTCTCTCTGCCCCTCCCCATCCCTCCCTTACCTCCCCCTCCCTCCACTCAAAATAACTTAAAAAAAAAAAAGTAAGCTTAAATGTCACCTTCTTGGGGAGATTGTCACCAGAGCATTTTCTGCCTAGCAAGGGGAGTTGGGGCTATATTCCAATCTAACCCCATCCCCCTTGGCTGAGCCTCCTTATAGGGCCCAACCTGCATAGTCATACATGATGGCCCTATAGTCCAGAACCCACTAGAAGTCTAGAAGAGAATGAGAAACTCACCAGTGCCTGCACTACCACACCTTGCCCTCATGTTATCCCATTATACAGCACAGGCTCCAGGTTTTATTTCCTAGAAGTAAATAGGTCATTTATATCTGAGTACAGATCAGGGTTAGAAGGGACCTTGGGGACCATCTAATATAGCTCCCTCACCTGCTTCAGATGGGGACAGTGAGATCTCCACGGGGTGGAGTGATTTGCCCACAACCCTACAGTTGGGTCTGTGATGCTGTGGCCAGAATCCAAGCAGCCCAGAAATGGAGCTTTCATCCCTACAGAGAAAAACTCTCTCCCCAGCCACAGACAGCACCTCTAGCCTTTGTCCATTCTCTCACAACGGCCTTGCAAAGGCAGATCAAGGGAGTGAAGAGAATGCAAAAACCAGCCAGCCATCCCTTTTCCTGAAAAACAAACAAAAAACATGTCAAAGCAAACGACTCGCCATGTTCTTCTCATGATGGGTCACTAGAAAATTAACATATGAGAAATGTAGACCTTTTCCTTTACTTTTCAAACAAGTTTTATTTCTAAGGTCCCATGGGGGCAAAACCCCTAATTGCCTTTGGAGGCCTGTTAAAAACAGTCTTCTGAAGATTGTCATACTTGCCCCAGTGGGAGCCTCTTCCTCCACTCTTGTTACAACTTAGATCTTTGAGAGCTCTTGGTGGAGACGGGGGACTTTTGTCCTCCAGTAAACCCTCTTATACAGTTGTGTAAATGGTGTGGGCATCACCCCTCAGCTTTCCTTCCCCCTTATTAATGGACTTTGAGGTTTTTCTTTTTGTGCCCACTTCATTTTCCAGCTCCCTGTCTCCTACTTTCTCTGTGCCTCCACATTCTACATGTGCCCCACCTGTGCCAACCATGTTCTAGTGCTTTGAGGACCAGGACCTTGCAAGATGTATGGTCCCCACATAAGAAAGGTAAGACTTTCTGAAATCACAGGTCCCTATACTTTCTAGCCTGCAGGGACCTCCAAGACTGCCTGTCCAGTGGCTCAACATCACCCATAGAGCCTGTTTACCCTTCCCTGATCCCCAGCAAGGGAAATCTGAGCCTTCCTAGAACTTCTACATCATTTCCAGGCTCCCTGGTATAGTCTGACCTTCACTGAAATTTTCTATGTAGCCCACACCTCACGTTACAGAGGAGCAGCCTAATCTTTCCATAGTTCCTCATCTTTGGGTAGCAAACCTGAACTCTAGAGGCTTGGAACTCAGTTATCCTGGCCAGTCCATGTGCTTTCCACCTTATCAGTGTCCTTATCCCTGACTCACATTAGAATTAGGGGTTGTTAACAACCACCACCACCAATTGCTTTGAAATAAGATACCCACCCCAGACCAACCCAACCAGAAACTTTGGGGGTGGATCCTGGGCACCAGCTCTTTAAAAAACAAAAAATAACAACAACAACAACCTCTTGATGATTTTTAAGTTTGTCTAGAGTTGAGAGCCACTGGGCTTCACCCTGCCACTGTTAAACACAATAGTTGAATGAATAATACAAGTACATGCCTCAAGTAACAGAAGCCTTAAACAGATCTGTATCCATCAGCCAGTACGCTGTAGATATTCACTAAAGATAAGGTCATAGTCAGCAAGGGAAGTGTTTTCTCAGCCCCACAAGGGGCTGCCACCAAATCATCCTGCAGCCTTTGAGCTGGAGGCCAGGTTGCAACGGAGCAGGCCACCCAGACCTTGGAAAGAATGTCCTCCATGGTCTGTTGCCCCAACTTACTGTTGCTCAATCTCAGGAACTAACTGCCACTGGTGGATTAGCTGAGCTCAGCTGGGCTGTGCTGGTTCAGCACCCTCACCAGAGAACAACAAAGTCAAAGGAACCAGAGTTATTCACTGTGCTCTCTTCTGGACTTTGAATTGGAGGAATTGTATTTGAATCCTTGTATTCCACCCCCATAACCTGGTAGAGATAAGCCCATGATCATTTTCCGATTAGCTTTTTGACTTTAGTCTCCCTACATCTACCAGACACTTTTCAACTGATCTGTATAAATGGTCAGTAAACACATGTCCAGTGTGGAAAACTATACACCAACTGCCTATCTCTTTAGAGTTTTTAGTAAGGTCCACACACTCTGCCTTGTAAAACCCCAAGAACGTCAGCCCACTAGGCAAGGTGTTCAAGAAATCCCCTGGGTCTGCTGCTTCCTTCTCTGCCTGGCAAAGTGCTAGTGATGTGAGTTCACTTAGCCAATTCTTGGATTCCTTCTGGGGTACCGCCTAAATGCAACAAATGCCTTTACTCTGTGTCATCTGATGAGGCTGCCAGTAATGGCATGCTCTCTGCACCCCCTACTCCCCAAGAGGGCAGCTGATGTTCCTCCAGGACACGTATCCCATTTGATGCAGTCTGACCCTAACCCAAGCCAGCGTTCCACTCACGTGTCTAAAATGAGGTTCCAGTCCATGGTTGTCCCTTTACTGTCTCTCTGTACTTAGGCCAGTGTTAGAGAAGGCCAAGAATACAGACTTCCTTGGGCCCCATTCGAAGTCCCTATGCTACTCCCATAGTGACCAAAACCCAGTCTCCTCTCTCCTTCAATTCTGAGCAGGGCTCTTTATGACCTAGAAAGAAGGGCAAAAACCGTAGGCCCCAAAACTGGAGACCAGCACCAGAAGAAGTGCATTCCGCCGAATGCGAGACTGAAGCACCCCAAGTACACCAACTACCCAGAGACATCTTAATAAGCCACAGAAACATAAAGCTGGCTTTGCACAGCAAACGTGTTCCAACCAGGAACACAGTAATGCTTCTCGGCCTGGGCTATGCACGGGAATCAACTGGGGAGCTTTTAAAGTATACTGATGCCTGACTTTCGTTCCCATAAACCCCAATTTAATTGGTCTAGGGTTCAGCCTGGTCATTAGGATTTTTTTAAAAAAGCTTCACCAGTGATTATCATGTTCCAACCCAAGGTTAAGGAGTGGTGCAGCAAAGTGGAGACTGAAAACACAGAGGTAGGGAGCGCCGGGGAGGCAAAAAGAAGAGAGATGGGGGCAGGGGGAGAGATTCAGACTGGGATTAAATGAAAGGAAGGGGAAATAGAGAAAGTCAGAGGAAGAGAAACCAAGGGCAGGAAGGAAAAACACAGGACAAAGGGGTCAATCTGATAGAGAGAGATAATACAGATGGTTGGGGAAGGCAGGAGAAAGAAAAACAAAAAGACCTTCTTCTAGATGGCAAGAAGGCACACTAATGGTATTTGAGAGCTTACTGCATGCCAGGCCCACTTAGCCAGGGCCCTCACCAAAGAGGGGGACGAAGAGAGGGCAAAAAGAAATAAGGAGACAAAGACAACAAAGGGAAGAGAGGAAGGGAGAGAATTTTCACAGTGAGAATAAAGACGGAGCAAACACGCGTAACCTGTCCCCCCAAAGCCCAGTCAACAGCACTCTGCAACCAATTTCAATAAAATCCCAGTGGAGGAAACAACCCCAGGGTTTTCATTAAGCACAACCTGGTCTTTTTCCTTCCCACATGCAGTCAGTTGCCAGCATCCTGAAGACGTTCTTCCTTGCGCTGTGTTGGGAGCAGGCCCGCTGGGAGGGAAGCGGGCTCCCAGGACCTGGGAGGAATTGCTTCTTCATGGGGGGTGGATGATTTGGCTGCTTTGCAAAACCTCAAGTTCACTGAGGCCCCTGAAAATGAACTCTCAACAGCAGGTCCATATATTTTTTTTTCTTTTCTCAAAACAATCAAAAAGAAGAGGCTGCCAAGGGAGCCCAAGAGCACAGTTATAATTAAAGTTTCCTTAGCATTTTCATTAGAAACCTGTTTTAGTGGCTCATACCTCGGCAGTAAAACCAGAGTTGCTGCTCTGTTTCTTAGGGCTCAGGGTCTCAGTAGGAGCAGAAATTTGCTTTGATCCCAACAAAAAATTGCACATTGTGGTAAGTGGGCTATAATACGGGGGAAATTGTTCTGATCCTAGACTTGTTCCCCACTCTCCTCACACATAAAAAATTATTTCACAAAAATGAAAGGAGCCACCATTTGTGCCCAATGACCTGCAGATTCGCAGGACATACAGGAGCCATTCTCTGCGGGAGCATGGTTTCTCCAGGTGAACACACCTTCACCTATGGCCAGCGGCCGATTAGGACAGAGACCTACAGGCTGCAGCTCTGAAGAATCAGAGGAACTCATCTATCCCTTGACAAAAACCAATTTAGGCCCTTAGGAACCTTAGCTTGGGGCACTACGTTCACAAGCTCTGTGCTACAGGTGTTGCTGCCCATCTGCCCAGTCCTGGCTCTGGACCAAAAACAAGCTCAGCACTGACCCACCACAACGGCCACCACTTATACGGCCTCCACTGTGGGCTGTGCCCTACTCCCAGTACCCTGAGTACTTTACAAATAGTAATTTGTTGAATCCCCAAACTGACTCTGAAAGCTAAGTACGATTATGGGATTCATTTTTCAGATGAGGAAATCAGGGCACAGAGGGGTGCAAGTCATTGCTATAAGACAGTTTGCAGTGGTGAACTGGGGATAAAATCCAACCAGACATGGACTCCTGCCTTTCTATCCTGCCTCTAAAAGTTTCCCTCCCTCTCTGCCGCCTTCTCCCCTCCTCAACCCTGACTCTGTGTGTGTGTGTGCATGCGTGCGTGAAAAATAATTTAAACCCAGAGAGCAAAGTGTTTGGCTTGGTATGGATGAGAGGTAGGGAAGAGATTCAAATTAAGTTTCAATTCACTACTACTAAATATTTACTGAGCACTTACTATGCGCCAATTCCTATGCCTAGATAGGAGGGAAATACTAGATGGGACCAAGCAAAGTCAGGTCTGTTCTGCTCTAGAATCTCTTAACTCCCCATCATAAAAATGTGACTATATTTGGGAGGCAAGACACACTTTGTGTGTGTGTGCAGACACACGCAGATATGCATACAACCAGCAGCAACACAAAAGATCATTTTAGCTGAAAGAGACCTGGGAGATGATCAAATTCAACCATTCCTGTTGCACAAGCTGTGTCCAATAGCCCTAATGGACTGAAGTGACTTGCCAGGGTCACATGGTCCACTGCCCCTGGTTAGGGTCGGTTTGAAGGCAGCACGTGGTGAATATTTCCCAGTGACAGGACAGTAAATAGTGGAAGGTCATTCCCAGATGGCTAAACCAGTACAAGTTCCCCATGCTTGCTGTGATCTGCTATTCCTGTGAGAATCAACCCAGAGATTACCTGCGAAGATGTGACTGAGGAGTTTTGGGACACTCAGACAAACCTCTTATCAAGGTGAGCTAGATGGAATGTCAGAGAGACAAGATGGGAGGGAGGACTTTCTAGGCAAAGGGTGATGGTTGGGAGACAGAAATAAACCACCCAAAGACCCAGATTAAGAGTGCCCAGCCCTGGGGTGCCTGGGTGGCTTAGCCGGTTAAGTGTCCGACTTTCACTTAGGTCATAATCTCACGGTTCGTGGGTTCGAGCCCCGCGTCGGGCTCTGTGCTGACTGCCAGCTCAGAGCGTGGAGCCTGTTTCAGTCTGTGACTCCCTCTCTCTCTGACCCTCCCCTGCTCACGCTGTCTCTCTCTCTCCTAGAAATAAATAAAACATTAAAAAAAAAAAGAGAACCCAGCCTTTAGTGCCACATGATCGCAAGATTCCAAGTCTCAACAATAGCTCTACTGTAGATTCCATATGCTTCCTATGATTCTCATTCTCCAATCACTTCAATTAAAGGCAGCCCCATCCTCCTCCTTGTTCAGGTAAAAAATCTTAGAAGATACCTTGTAGGCAATAAAAACTCCCCAACTCCTGGGGCTCAACCTATCAACCCTTGGAATTTTCTGGAGCAACAGGATTATTTCTGTGGTTAACTCAGAATGGAGCTGGTCACACTAGAAATACCAAGTATGTGATAAGAAGATTAGGACTTTGAGTCATATGAGATCAGCCTGACCTCCAGGATGAGAGAAGGAAATCAGGAGGTCATGTGGGCAATGATTCTATCAACCATGTCCATGTGAGAAAACCCCAATAATTACTCTACGCTGAGCCCCAGTAAGCTTCCTGGTGGCAGTATTCTGAGCATTGTCATATGTGGGTGTTCAGAGGGCATCCCTACATTTTGGACCCTACACAGTCTTCGCCCTATGCCATTATTTTCAATTCTAATCTGTATCCTTTTGCTATTATAAAACTGTAATCGATCCTAAGTATAGAGCTTCTGGTTCTCTGGGTCTTTTCAGTGAATTAGTGAACGGGAGAGTGGTCATGGGAACCCACAAATCTCTAGCCAGCTGGACAAGAGTAAGGGGATCCACAGGGATCCCTGAATTTTCAGCTAGTATCTGAAGGGAGAACAGTTTTGTGGAGGGCTGTGCCGTTAATCTGTGAAATCTGACCCAACTCCAGGTACCCTGATATCTCTATTTCTCTTACATCTCCCATCCTATCTGCCAAAATCCCCTGCTGATTCCAATTTCAAAGTATCCCCAGAATCTGATCACTTAGCACAATGTGCACTGCTTCCACCCCGGCCTAAGCCACAGGTCTCCCACTTGGATTACCCACACCCACTTTCATCTTTCTTGCTTCTTCTCTTCACCTTCATCTTTGCTATTCTCAACATAGCATCCAGGGTGATCCTGTTAAAACCTTAGGCCAGGTCTTTCCTCAGCTTACACCTTCTAATGGCTCAACATCCAACCCCAAGAAAAACACCAAGTCTTCACCACGTTCCTACAGGATCTGGTCCCCTCACTGCTACTTTTCCTCTACCTCATTTGCTACCACCCCTCTTCCCTGACTCTGTTCCACCACACTAGTCACTGAACATCCCCAGTATGCTCTCATCCTAGGGCTTTTGTAGCTTCCTGCCCTCTACTAAGAATGCTCTTTCCCTAGATACCCACATGGTTCCCTTATTCCCTCACCTCTTTTGGGTCTTTGCTCAGATGTCACTTTCTCAGTGCATCCTTGCTGACTATCTGATTCCAAAGTGTATGCCCATGTTTTGATCCTCTCTTGAGCACCCATCACCTTTTGGCATGCTATATACTCGCTCTTTGTAGTGTTTTTAAATTTTATCAACCCCTCCATTATATATATAAACTATAATACAGGAATTTGTGTATTTTACTCCCAATCTCTGGAATACCCACTGGCATTCAGTGAACTCTTGACGAATACTTATTGCACAGTGAATATCTGTTCAGCAAGTCAATGTTCGGGTTCTAATTCATTGCTGGGTGAGAATACAAAAATGGTGCAGCCACTTTGAAAGACAGTTTGGCTGAAAACCAATCACATATTGGCACACACCTACCATACCACCTAGCAGTCCCACGCCTAGCTATTTACCCATGAACTGTATCTGCACAAAAGCTATTGAGTGTTTATAACAGTTTTCTTCATAATTGCCCCAAACTGAAAACAACCAAGATGTCCTTCAACTGTTAAGTACCATTTAGCTTTTCCTGTAGCATGCTTATCCATCATGAATGTGTAGATCTCTGGATATAAACACTGGTATCTACATAATTGATGTGGTTTTCATGCTACATTTCTATTATAAATGATAAAATTGGCATGTGTGTATGTGTGTGTGTTTACACCAGTCTCTCCAGGTGATGGTATGAGTCCATCCCTAAGAGATGAAACCACTCTCACTGTGCCAACAGGAAGGGTGATGGACAATGTTTGGACTTGGGTGAGGCCATCAGATCAAGTTCCACTTTGCTACCCTCTCTTGACTTCTGGAGAGCTCCCAACTCCCTGTTTGCCCTTGCGGTCCTGATGCAACTCCCAATCACAAGGCTTTGAATCCAAGATTGGCAGACATCAATGGGCCCTACATCCCCTAGGTCCTGCTCCACTCCTCATTCTGCCCATATAGGAACAGGTGCTAAATGCTGTCTAAGGTCACACAGCTAACCAGTGACAGTCTGTACTAGAACCCTAGGGCTGGTCCCCTGAGGACCTGACCACCAATCATCCCTGTTAATGTGTGTGGATGTGCATCTATGGATGTATGTTTATCTTAAGCCTCAGTAATTCTGTTTCATCCTTTGCTTAAACCTTTCATTTTCTTTCCTATTCCTTAGATTTCTCTTCCTGATCTGATAAGCAATAGGTAAGCTTGCTAGCTAGGAAATTCAAGCAACAAAAACCAATACCAGTCAATGTGTGCTTTGTTACAGCATTGCCTTTCTGCATTTTGCATCTGATCCGCTATTCCTTGACACTTTGAATTTTTGTGGGAACCCAGTACCATGTCAAAGGATAAATGAAAAACTCAGTTTGTAGTTGAGCTGTACCATATGAAAAAAAATGGGAAGAGCTTAATTTTTACAAAGGCATATTTCTGCTTCAAATGAATTTTAATATGAGCTGGCATACACATAGGAATTACTGAGAAATGACAAAAGCCCTCTGCCCCACACATTATCTTGCAAGGCCTTCCCCACCTTCTTTTTTCTCTTAATAAAACAAAGACCCAGACCCATCACTGTGAAAGAGCTTCCCCTTTTCCTGTAGAAGCAGGGAGGAAAGGAAGACTTCCTTCAAGATGAATTTAACATTAGTCTTTAGGAGTCGGACACTTAAAGCAACGGGACACCTATTATTTGGTAAATACTGATGTCCATCTGAAAAACAGTAAAATCAATTCAGTTTTTAGTGAAGCTCTTCACGAATAAAAAAGAGGGAAAGAGAGAAGAAAAAAATAAAGAGGAAGAGATTAAGAAAGACAGACCCCACAAACAAGCTCCATCCGGGAAGATGGACCACTTCTCATGGTTACTTCCACATGCACCGTTCAAACGTTCTTTGAGGTGAGAGAGTATGCAGGAGATCTCTGCTCTGGATAAGGCATCCAGGCTGGAACTCAAAAGGGAGCATGGTGCCTATTAGTTCCAATAAAATTAGCTTAAAGGATATGAAAATTTTATCAGATAAGCAAAATTAATTGAAATTACATCTCTGCCTAGAAGATATGCACACAGGAAAAAAAGATCAGATACTACGTGACAATTAAAATCTCATTATGTATCTTGTCCCCAGTGATCCATGGGAGATTTGAGAGCTACAAGAGAAAGGCTGAGCCTCTTGGCTCTGAGCTGATGTGGTGGAAACCTGGTTGCCAGGTAACCCATTAGTAACCAAGGAGGCAGAAAGGCTGGAGGAGAACACTTACCAGAAAGGCATCTCTTAGCTTTTTGTTGCACACAAGGCCCATGATTCCCTACTTGGACCTAACAACACAACGCAGTCACTGGAAAGGTCACAAGCTCTCTGTCAGTCCATTTTTCTTTGGCTTCAACAACCCATAATGATGAATATGATGGAGTTTTCAAAAAAATTACCAACTTGACCAATCCAGTTTCTTTGGCATTGCACAAACTGATCGTAAAGTTAGAGGGGGTCTAAGGTGAGGCTGGAGCAAGAAAGTGCCGCATTCGCCCTTGGGTCTCTTCTGCTTCGTTCCTCCATCTTCCTACCTGTGGCTGATTGTATTTTCCAAAGGTCATTGCAACAGTATCCCCATCCCACATGCCCTTCTGCAATGTGTCCCCATCAAGAGGTGGAGTCCAGTCCTACTCTCCTTCCTCACAGGTGCACATTGGGAGGAATGTGTAGAAACTAATGGTGTATGAAGGAAAGGACAGGGTGGGACTTCCACAGCCATACATAAATGTAATGGAGCACCTGCCTTGTTCACCGCAATGTTCACTGGCTTCAAGCTCTGATCCTCAATATACCAAGACTTAAGTCTGAGCCCCCAGAGGCCACTACACTGTGAAGAAGCCAAGTAGCAAGTAGTCACCTTACTGGTCCTAGCAGCCAGGTCTCACACAAGTGCGTTCAGCAGCCTCTGGAAAATTCCAGCCCCCACCATTTGGTCAACCCCAGCCTCTGTGTTTTCCTAGATGAGGTCTCAGACATCAAGGAGCAGAGACCAGACATTCCCACTGTGCCCTGTCCTGACCCACAGAGACCAAAATTTAAGCCAGTAAATTTTGAGATAATTTGTTTTACAGCAGTAGTAACCAAAATAAGACCCTTAGCCACTATGAAAATGTGACGTAATGAGAAATATATATTTGGTCTTCTTCTAGTTCCTAGCACAGAGTTTCTAAAATCCTTAGAACTTCCTGAGTGACAAGGATGAGAAGAGTTTTTGTTCTTGCCCTTTTCAACCATGCCCAAGTTTATGCTTTTCGAGGATGGGGCTGGGTGCCCGAGGAACCAACCAGGTGTAAGAGGGTTGGAAATTTCAACCCTCTCCCCACCTCCAGTCTCTGGGAAAGTTAGAAGGCCTGGCAATTCAGAAAACCACCAAAGGCCAATGATTCATCAACAATGCCCATATAATGGGACCTCCATAAAAACCTGCAGCAATGGGGATCAGCAATGGGTTGATAAACACATCCACATGCCAGGAGGGTGACACACCCCAACTTCACAGGGACAAGCTCATTTACTCTGGACTCTTCCACACCTTGCCCTATGACCACTTCATCTGGCTGTTCTCTTGTATCTTTTATAATAACCTTTAAAATAAACTGGTAAGTGTAAGTCAAGTCTGATTTACCAGACAGAAGTAGGTGTAATGTGGGAACCCATTACTTGAGATTGGCATCTGCCGGGACACCTGGGTGGCTCAGTCGGTTGAGCATCCAACTTCGGCTTAGGTCATGATCTCATGGTTCCTGGGTTTGAACCCTGTGTTGGGCTCTGTGCTGATAGCCGGCTCAGAGCCTGGAGCCTGTTTCAAATTCTGGGTCTCCCTCTCTCTCTGACCCTCCCCTGCTCATGCTGTCTCTCTCTCTCTCTCCTAGAAAAAAATTTAAAAAATTAAAAAATTTAAAAAATTTAAAAAAAAAGACTGCCATCTGTAACTGGGGGAGTCTTTTGGGACTGGTCCTTGAACATGTGGGGTTGGTGGGTTAATGTCAGAAGTGAATTAAATTGTAGGACACCCAGGTGATGTCCACAGAGAGAAGAGGAGAATCACGTGGTATGGAAAACCCATATATTTGGTGGCAGAAGTGTTTGGAGTAGAGGAAAAAGTCATCCTTTAGCCACCCTTCACCCCACTGGGGGATACAAAGTGGGTAGTGCCTACTGTGGGGGGAGGGAGAGGCCACAGTGGCAAACTCCCTTACAACAGGACAGGAGCCAGACCAGTCCCCCAAGGCCTGTGATCCAAAGACTACTCGCTACTCTGGGCCTTTAATGAACTGTCCCTCATCATGGTCACCACTGCCTCTCCCCTCCTGCCTTACCTCCCTCGTCTCAGCCACCAGATCCACTCTCCTAGGCTGAACCTTGAATACTTCCGTCGGGTGCAGACACCCCAGACTTGATGAGCGGTATGCAGTTAAAGCCCTGGGTAAGACACCTTAGCACCACTGGCACGAAACTCCTGAGCCTTAAGAAAGCTGTTTTTCATTCATTAGTTTTGCCCCAACTGCATATGTTCATAATAAACTGCCCCCTATTTTCCATCAGCAGAAAGTGCATAGCCAGGAGAAAATAACTTATTTTAACATTTGTTCAAGACAAAACAAAACCAGAAAGCAAACATGTTCTAATTTTTTTTTTACCAAGTATTTTACCAGAGCTCAAGGCCAAATGACACAAAAAATTTATACTCCCATGAAGGACCTTCACCTAACACTGGCCCCAGCCAGGAGAGCTATTTTCTAATAGTATCCTGGCTTTTGGCCTATTATGCAGAGAGTTAGCTAAAAATAACGGAAGAAACAGCCAGAGAGCCACAGATCTCCTAACGTGCTATACAATCTTGGTCTCTATGCTTTTGTCTGTTTGGAAAACCTTTAAAAAAAAAAAAAAAAAGGCAGCACAGCTTCACTGAAACACTTCACAGCATCTAGTGTCAGCAGGCAGAGTGCTGGTAAAATGCCACAGTGATCAACTTGGATCAGAATCGCTTTAGACCACACTAATCCGTCCTGAACCGAAGCTTTTAAATGCAGTCCCCGCTGGAGGACGTGAAAAATCTCTTTCACTGTGGGAACGTATCTTCAATCTTTTAACGCTGCCAACCAGAAAACCAGATTCAATGTACGAACTTGCTCTTAACAGAATTTGAGAGAGTCCCAGATTTTAAAACTTCACTCTCCACTGCAGTCAGTTAATTATGTCGGAGAGAGTTCCTGTCCCCCCTATAGCGGGAACTTGGAAGTCTAAAGGACCAAACTAAACCCGTTACCTGGAAAACAAAACAAAACAGAAATACTGCTGAAAATCATTTTAAGCCTGGTAGAAGAAGAACATCAAGAATCCCATACAAGGAGCACAGACCTGCAATTTCCTCCAGCACCGTATTAATTCCAAGACCCCGGATTCTGTGCTGTAAGCAATCAATGCCTGAATTAATTCCCCTTGAATATTTCTAATTAAAAGCTCTAAGGCTATCATCCTGTGGTGTAAAGATGGAATGTGATGCTTTGTCAGGCCACTTTCAGCAGCTTTGCTATGGAAACAACTTGACTGATCTCTATCCAAGAAAGCAGTCACTGAGGTTGCTTAAATGGTTGATGCCACACAGGATTCCCAAGGAACCCCTGAAGGGTGCCTCAACTGGGTGAATCCCCAGGGATGCCACCAAACACGGCTGACAGATGGTACCTCACGTGCCTCTAAGGAGAGAGGACAGGAGAAACTCTTCTGCAGGCCAGCAAGCCCTTCCTAACTCAGGTGCTCGAGGTCACCTCCACACTGAGGCATCTGCAACGGGGATCACTGAAGAAGGCGGGCAGCTGGGTCTGCGTGCAGGTGTGGCCCTCTGCAATCCCCAACATGCCACCCTCTTCTATAAACCGCTCACTTTAAATGTTGCAAGTGGACGACTTTGCTTGTTGGTGTGGATTCCTCCCCCCTCCCCTTTTTGTTTAAAGTATTGGTGAAAACAGCACCAATAGTTTACCTTCTTTGAGGAACACCAAATGCTACACAATAGTGTCATTAATGCACGCAATGGCAGAAGCTGAAGCGGCCTCACCTTCCCAGCGGAGGCTCCAGCTCCCCCCTCCCAGCAGCAGTGGCCTTGAATCAGAGAGCTCAGCTAGTGCCTGCTAATGAAGTTTCAGCCTGGAATCCATTGCCCGGAGACCGCATTCAAAAACCTGCGCAGGAGCCCTGTTGCTGGGGCTTCCTTTCTTCCTCTTCCACTCTGTCTCTCACACCCCAAAATACAAGCAACTAAGTCCCAACCCAGGAGCCCCTGCCTTGTGAGGCTCAGGAGTGCAGAGAGGCAGCTTTTCCAGATGCGGGGGGGGGGGGGGGGGGGGGGGGGGGGGGGGGGGGGGGGGGGGGGGGGGGGGGGGGGGAGTAGGGGGGGGCGGCAGAAGGTGGTTAGAAAGCAGGCCACTGACCTGGCCTCTAGGACCCAGTGAACTGCACCACCCACTCAACCCCCCAAGTCCCAGCTCCAGCCCCGGTTGTGCCCCCTCCCCCTCCAGGGGCCCAGAGACTCCACTGCACAGGAGCAAGAGCAATGAAAGGGAGTGCAGCCTACAGCCTAGGCTGGGTCCTCAAGATGCAGACCGTGGATTCGCACAGAGAAAAGCTGCTTTGGGGCAAGTTTGTTAATGTGCGCCTGGCAACTCACCTCAACCACCCTGAAGCCCGAGGGAAATCTATCCCTGCACTTTGATTAATGTGGCCAGTAGATTCTGCCTCAGTCAGATAGGGCTGCCTGGAGGAGGGTCAAGGGACCCCCTGTAAACCAGCAGAGACATATCCCCTCCAGCCACCAAGTGTCCAGGGCAGCCTGAAAGTTCCTTCAAGTCAAAGTGATGGGGGTTGGGGAACCTTGCCCCAAATTAGTGAAACATCTCACATAGGTGGAAAGTTTTATTACTATTTACATAGGAGTTCCTGGTATAGTAAAGAGTGCCAAGACACCAAATATGGTTTATTCTTGGTGTTTAGTCCTCTCAGGGGGGTCTATGAACCTCCTTCCTGGCCCACCACCCAGCCCTGACGGGTAAGGGGGAAGACAACAACCTGACGGGGTCGCTGGCCATCCCTGCCCCCATGTTCTGGTTTGTTCACAAGGCTTTTGAGATCTGTGGTAGTCAGTCTCGGGAATTCTCTCTCCAATAGTTACAAGTCCAGAAATATGATTTCACAGATCATCCAAATGGATGCCTTTAGATTAAGAGAATTGTTCAGGCTTGGGAGCACAAGCCCTGTTTGGTAATCCTGTACTAGGCATCCCAGTTGCAACAAAACTACCTCTGACAGCCTCATCTGCATGGGGCCAGTCTGCTTTCGCAAACAGGATGTTCTTTCGTAAAAGCCTGTAGAAGTGGGTCCATCTCCCAGTCCTTTTATCTTCACTTTTGAAATGAAACTAGGTTTTCCTTCAGAAAGAACTGGAGACTTGACCAGGCCTCCCCACCCAGACACAAAGTGGACCTGGCTTCCTGAGAATAGGGTTGAGGAGCCCAGGCCCAAACGTCCCCAACCCAAGATAAGTCTCTAGAATGGAGTAAAGCCCTAAGCATCACAGGGTCCCTACCACACCTCTTGCTTCAGGATCTTCCTCTTCCTACAGTGACTTCATAGCAGTGGATCTTCTTGACTGGTTTGTCTATTAATTAGCTAAATGCTTTCTGACAGTCTGTTTGCCTTAGTGTGTAATGCTCAGGCCTTTCGGGGAATGTCTTCTATCTAACATTTAAACAATAAATGGTCTGATCATAGCCCTCTGGTCCCATGGCCTCTGTTGTTATTAGCTACCACTCCCCCCTTCCCTTCTGCACAGAGGTCATGTGCCCTCGGGCCTTGGCTTGATGGGCACTGTCCCTCCATATTCAAGTACAGCTTTTCCTTTAAAAGCCACTAAAATCCTTCCCCCTCCCAAAAAGGATATCTCTGGTCCCTGTGGCCATTTTACCACTTCTCAGCAGTTTTCCCTGAAAATATTCCTTCCTCCCTGAAAATGTGTGGCAGAGGTCTTTTCTTGCCATCACCTGCTTGTAGCTGTTAGAATGCAACAGAACTGACCTCTAAGGCTGGGTCAGAAAGGACCACATGGTTTCCACCAGCTTCTGGAATACCTGCTCAGAGCCCTGGACAGCTATGGAAGAAGCCAGAGGAAGCCTGGAGCAGGCACCAAGAGCCCCTGACAGAGCACTGACTAATAGCCTCCACTGAGGTGTCCCCGACCAAGAGCACAACTGTTATACCTGTGAATGAAGACATCTCCAGCTGATCCCAGCTGGGGGTAGGGGGGCAGATCACCTCCAGCCATCAAGATTTCCAGCCTTAGACAAGAAGGGGCAGAGGCATCCCTGCCCTTCCTTGCCCTCATTCTCAGCACATGTAATTCATCAGCCTAATAGAATGGGCCTGTACTAATTAAGCACTAAGTTACGGAGAGGTTGGGTTGGTTTTTTTTTAAAGATTAAAAAAAATTTTTTTTAATATTTATTTTTGAGAAAGGGAGAGACAGAGTGTAAGCAGGGGAGGGGCAGAGAGGGGGAGAGACAGAATCCAAAGCAGGTTCCAGGCTGTCAGCACAGAGCCCTACGTGGGGCTCGGCCTCACCAAGCACGAGCTCATGACCTGAGCCATAGTCGGACACTTATCTGACTGAGCCAACCAAGCACCCCTGGAGTGTTTTGTTGTGCAGCAATAACAACTGAAATGTCCCCCAAGCCCTCTCCCTATAAATTCAGTACCTCTGAATTCACAGGGGACCAGAGGAAATTAACCTTAATTGACAGGTTGACTAGTGTTCTTACAACAGTCTCTTTCATTTAAGGCAGATTAAATGTGCCCATCTTTGGGGTCTGACAACACTTCCTTTCTGAGTATGTGTGTATGCTGAGGGAAGGGACAATCTCCTATAGAAAGGAATAATTGCTAGGAAAAGTCCAGTAGCTTTGGAACTTCTTGACTTGGGGTAAGAAACACATTTTACATTATTACACAAGAGGGGCACCTGGGTGGCTCAGTCGGTTAAGCGTCTGACTTCGGCTCAGGTCATGATCTCACCATTTGTGGGTTCGAGCCCTACGTTGGGCTCCATGCTGACAGCTCAGAGCCTGGAGCCTGCTTCAGATTCTGTGTCTCCCTCTCTCTGTGACCCTCCCCTGCTCTCGCTCTCTCTCGCTCTTTCTCGCTCTCTCTCTCAGAAGTAAAACATTAAAAAAAAAAAATTACACAACAAAAACACAGCATACCCACAAATAGCATTGCACTACTTGTGAAGTATTCTTATCCTCTGTTCTTCTTTTCCCAATGTTTGCTGTAAACCACTAAATTTGTCTCATAACTCACTGGTGAGTGGCAACCCACAGGTGGAAGTGCACTGCTTTGAATAGGTATGGTCGTAGACGGGTGTGTGAACCCGGCAGAGCTAGGAAAGCCCCCTTGAGGCACTGCCAGCCTCATCACTCCCTCCACTAGGAATCTCAACCAGAGCCCCAGGCCTCAGAGATGCTCAGCCAACTTGACCTTACCCACCATAGATAATGCCCTGGCTCTGTGAGGATCTCAGGTCAGGACTTGACCAGCCCCATGGTCTAGACGGTTCTTCCCCAGCTCTAGCCTAAGCTGGAGAATAGAGCCAGCCCACACTCACCTGGTTCCCAGGAACAGTGCTGAGATTAGCCTGGTGCACAACTGAAATAAAGCCTGCCTGAGAGGGCAAGTGCAAGTTACTTAAGAATTATATTGTGTAGTTTCTTCCTCAAAGAATCATGAAGCGAAACACTATAGCTCACTAGCATCTGTAAGAAAGAAGTCTTTGTCACTCAGGCAGCTATTTGGTGTCATTTGCAATCTGTAGTCACAGCTTCCTCCCCGCACGTTCCCTCCCCCAAACAGTACACAGCCCTCAGGAGGAGAGGTGACCGCAGGGAGGCCCATGTCCTCTTCATTCATCACCTGCAGCTTTGACTCACACCCAGTCGTGGCCACCTGCCATGGTGTGTAACAGGCCCTGAGGACAGCTGGCTGGCCCTGGCCCCGGCACACCTGTCACTTAATCACTTGCTCACAGGGCTGCCAGGTGACTCCAGCAGCAGCAGGCAAAGCCAATCCACAGTTTTGTCCTCACCACCGTGCCTTCTGCCCAGGCTGGTTTAATCCCGTTTGTTTTTATCAACACATGCAGTAAAATAACACATAGTCAGTTAAGAACTCAGTGAAACTGGAGTTCACACACATTCCTGTATGGATAACTAGTTTAAAAAAAAAAAATGCAAGAAAGAACCACTCCTACAGGAAGATGGGCCCAAAGAGCATCATACTTCATTAGCCACTTAATAAAAGCTTCTTGATGGTGAGAATTCCTTCCCTGAAGAGGGTGGCTGTGAAAGCCAGGTTGGTTTCTTTAAATGTTTCCTCCCTCCAATAAGTTTTAGAGACTATCTATTTTGCCCCTCAACCTCAGGGCTTCACATCCCCGTGATCCATACTGCATTTTCCCACCGATACTGGGAGTCAAGTCCCAGGAGCTGTGAGGTCAGGGTCAGCCTGAAACATCTAGTTTCTTGATCATTGATATGGAGAGCAATAAAGATGTGGGGGAAGGGGCATGAGAAAAGATCATGAGGTCACCAGCCAGGGGACGTATTTTTGTCCCCAAGTACTATTTTAAAATATCTGTAAGGCCTTACAAAGCCATCACATGGCTTCTGGAACTCAAGGACCTATTAGGTGTTTTTCTAGATTAAGCCAAGATCATTCTTCCCCTTAAAAAAAGAAGAGGAAGAAGAAGAGGAAGAGGAAGAAGAAGAAAAAAATGTCACTACTTTCCAATAACCCTACAAAGACCCCCAACTGAGAATTGTGTCAAATGGAAACAAATACCTAATAGAAGATTTGAAGGTTTCCCACCAACTGGCCTCTCTTGCTCTGGTCTCCAGGTCTCCTGTTAAATCAAAATGATTTAACAAAATGAAACCCACAGAGAGAACATCACCACAAAGCCAAGAATGATACTCTGTCTTCATAAAACCTGCTCTTCCTCTGAGGTTTTCCCAACTGCTCCCGTCCTTTTTGTTTCTCTAAACCAAACACAGAATATTTTTTCATCTTTGTATTGCTTTAAAGAAGTCAGTTTTACAGTTAATGTCTGATCAGAAGGAATAATTACAAAGCAGAATTTGGACAGCACATATAATATTTGGTTCTAATAGCTGGCTTCAGACATGGCTGAACCTATGACTCAGGTGTACCCAATGAAATATGCAGAACTATTTCTTCGTGTCATAGCCAGTTAGTGTGGTTAAGTATACACGTAAACACACCTTCACTTTCAGAAGATGACGTTTCTGACCCATGATCAGAAACACGGATTGGTTAAGTTGACAGATTACTTTCCAGACATTTATACTTTGTGGCTCAAGGTCCCTGTGACCATGATCATCAGAAAACCTCTATGTCAACTAAGGAGAAACACATTCTATGATGGGAAAACTTTTTGGACTGGAAATAAAGCCAATTCCAAACTCATTGGTTCATTCTTTTTCTAACTGAGGCAATAAAAACAAACATTTACGAAGCACTAGTCAGTAGGTTTACTCACTGGATTCTTTTTTATTTAACAAATGTTTTTTAATGTTTATTTTTGAAAGATAAAGAGATACAGAGCATGAGCTGGGAGGGGCAGAGAGAGACGGAGACAGAATCTGACACAGGCTCCAGGCTCCGAGTTATCAGCACAGAGCCTGACATGGGGCTCAAACTTGCAAACCACATGATCACGACCTCGGCAGAAGTCGGACATTTAACTGACTGAATCACCCAGGCACCCCACTCACTGGATTCTTAAAACAATCCTGAAAGGTTTCCACTCCAATTTTACCAATGAGCCAACTCTTAGAGACTTGACCTGTGTAACCAGGACTCCAAGCCCAAGCTTTGCGTCTAAAGCCCGTATTTTTACTCATCTTGTAACACAAGTTTTGTAACAGCCTTTTGTAACAGTTTCCCAAAACTCTGAACAATAATAGATAGGTTAGAAAAAAAATTAACCTAAGAGGAACGAAGAAAACATGTCAGTAGCAGACTGAAACTGTAGGCATTTTACAACCAATTATCCCAGTAACACATAATCTTTAGGTCCTGTCACAGTGAATCCAGCCTCTTCATCCTCCTCCTGGAACTTAAAATGTTAACATTTAAGAACAATTAAGAAATACAATGTGCTTCATGCTGGGGAAGACTTTATTTCAAGATACATCAGAAGATACAAATTACATACTTTCCCCACAGCTTCGAAAAAACGTTTGCTCAGAAATCCAACAATGACAACTCAATTTTTGGTCTATTCCGTCTAGCAGCCTACGTCTCATTAAAATGTCTGCCAAAGACCAGGAACTAAGAGCAAAATATGTGAAGCCAACTCTGATAGAAGCGAAGGAGAAATCTGTAAATTCTGAATTCTGGTTGGGAATCGTCAACACTCCTCTCCCAACAGAACTAAAGAGAAAATCACCATGGAAACAAATCTCAGCCCCACCATCCTTATCAATAGAACCGAGTCCAAATTTATAGACTTGTCCACCCAACTAAAGCAGAATCCACTTTTTTTCCCCTCAAATCCCTACAAAACATATACCAAAAATAACCCATATCCTGGGCCAAATAAAACAAACCTCAACAAATTTAAAAAAACTGAAATTCCACAGAGTTTCTCTGGCTGTAATGAAATCAAACTAGAAATCAGTAACAGAAAGTTCACAGCAAATTCTCCATACACTTATACACTAAAGAACATACTTCTAAAAATCTGTGGACCAAAACAGGAAGTCTCCTGAGGAATAGAAGAATTCATTGATTTGAAGTGAATGAAAACGTCCACATTTGTAAGATAAAGCCAAACTAGTGCTGAGACAATTTTATAGCACTAACATACATTGAAATAGAGGAAAAGCTTCAAATTCATAATCTAAGCTTCTATGTCAAGGATCCAAAAATGAGCAAAATAAACCCAGAGCAAGCAGAAGGAAGGAAATAAAAGTAAGGGCAAAAATCCATGAAACCGAGAGCAGAAACACAATGGGGAAAAGAGATTAAACAAAGAGCTAGTTCTGTGGACATAACAGTAACATTAAAGAACCTCTACCAAGACGAACAAAAAAGACACAAATTACCAACATAAGGAAAACCTTTAACTATTAAGGAAATTCAAGTTCTAATTTCAAAAAATCACCACAAAAGATATCTCCAAGTCCAGATGGTTTCGCTGAAGAATTCTACCAAATGTTTCAAGAAATAATGGCAGATCTCCACCATGTCTTCTAGAGAAGAGAAAAAACAGGACCCAGTCCATTTTGTCAAAATCAAAGACAAAGCAACAACAACAAAACCTAAAGACCAAAGGGTACCTGGGTGGCTCTTTGGTTAAGCATCCAACTCTTGAGTTCAGTTCAGGTCATGATCTCAGTTTGTGGTTTCAAGCCCTGTGTTGGGCACCACTCTGACAGAATGCAGCCTTCTTGGCATTCTCTCTCCCCCCCTCCTCTCTTTCTCTCCCTCTCTCTCTCTGCGCCTTCCCCACACATTCTTGCACCCTCTCTCCAATAAATAAACTAAAAAACAAAAAAAAAAACAAAAAACTGAAGACCAATACAAGTTATGTATACAGGTGTAAAGATCATTAAAGTATTACAAAAATAGAATTCAGTAACATATATATTTTTTAAAGTCTACACTATGAGCAGTAAGATTTATTCCAGGCATGCAAGGATTATTCAGTATTTGAAAACTCAATGTAACGCATCCTATCAACAAGCTAAAGAAGAAAATTCCCATGTTCATATCATTTGATGCACTTAAAGCATGTGAGAAAATCTAATATCCATTCATGATTTAAAAAGAAAAAAAAACCTCTTAGGGAAAATAGAGAGGAGTTTCTTTAACTTGGTAAAAAATCTATGTAAAATCTACAGCCAACTTGATACTTACGGTGAAAAAAGATGGGGAACAAGGCAAGGATGTCCCTTCACACGATTGTTACTCAACATAGTGCTAGCAGTTTCAGCCAGGGAAATGATGCAGGACAGAGGGTAATAACCATAGTGACTAGAAATAAAGAAAAACTAAAAATGAAAAAATTGCTATTTGCTAATGACATAGTTGCTTACATAGTAAGTCCTAAGGTATCTACCTGCCACCCCCAAAACTCCACAACTTACAAGGGAGTTCACTGGATACAAGAGCAACACACAACTTTTAATTACACTTTGATACATTAATAACAAAACCCAAAAATTTAGGGGCTGCTGGGTGGCTCAGTCAGTTAAGCATCTGACTTCTGCTCAGGTGGTGATCTCATGGTTTGTGAGTTCCAGCCCTGTGTCAGGTTCTGCACTCACAGCTCAGAGCCTGGAGCCTGGAGCCTGCTTCAGATTCTGTGTCTCCCTCTCTCTCTGCCCCTTCACCCTCAAAAGTAAATAAACATTTTAGAAAATTTAAAAAAAAAAAAAAAATTTAAAAGACAGTATCACTTAAAAATTACTCAAAGAAATACTTCAATATAAATCTAAAAAACCATGTCTAAGACCTGTATACAGCAAACTACACAATGTGCAGCTGAAAGAAATCAAAGAAGATCTAAATAGAGAGACATAGGGTGTTCATGAGTTTGGAAGACTCAACACAATACAGATGTCAATTCTCCTCAAACTGACATGCAGATTTAATGCAATTCTTTCCCCAATCTCCATAAATGTTCTTTTGATAGAGACAAGACTATTCCAATATTTATATGGAGAAGCAAAGGAACTAACATAGTAAAATCAATTTTGACAAAGAATTCAGTAGGAGGAATACATCTACCCAATTTCAAGACTTGGAGAGCTACAGTAATTAAAACTGTGTAGTACTGGCAAAGGTATTACTCATGTAGATCAATGGAACAAAATTGAGGGCAAAAAAAAAAAAATTAGACCCATACAAACATGCCCAACTGATTTTTGGCAAAGGTGCAAAACAATTCAGTGGACACAGACTCTTCAGAAAATGGTGTTGAAGCAGTTGGACATAATAGGCCAAAAGAAAAACAAAATACTGCCCTAAACCTTACACTTGATATAAAATTGGATCATAGGGTGCACCTGGCTGGGTCAGCTGGTAGAGCATGCAACTCTTGATTTCAGGGCTGTGAGTTCAAGTCCCACATTGGCTGTGCAGCCTACTTAGAAAAATAAAAATACAAGTTAAATACAATTGTATTTATAATTTAACAATTATATAAATTTAACAATTTATAATTGTTAAATACAATTAAGCACAATTGTATTAAAATTTAAAAAATTAAAGTTAAATTGGATGTAAGTTTACTTAAATGTAAACTGTAAAACTATAAAACTTGGAAAAAAAGAAAAAATTCAAGTTCTAGATCTAGGCTTAGTCTTAACACCTAAAGCACAATACATAAGAGGAAAAAAATGATATACTGCACTTCATTAAAAGTTTACTCTGTGAAAGACCCTGTTACCAGACTGAAAAAGCAAGCTACAGACTGGGAGAAAACTTCAAACTACATATCCAACCAAGGAATAGTATGTAGAATATATAAAGAAATCTTAAAACTCAGCAGTAAAAAAAGAATCCAAGTAGAAAAATGAGTCAAAGACATGAAGAAGGTATACAGATGGTAAATAAGCCATGAAAGAGGTTTGAGATCATTGGCCAGTGGAGAAATGCAAATTAAAACCATATTGAAATATCAATACCTAACTATCAGTCTGTCTCAAACAAATGGCAGTGAGGAGGCAGGAAATGCAATCGTTATGTGTTGCTGGTTAGAATGTAAAATAGTAGAGCCACTGTGGAAAACAAGTTAACAGTTTTCAAAAAGTAAATCTACAACTATAATACAATATAGCAATTGTACTCTTGGGCATTTATCTCAGAGAAATAAAAACCTGTGTTGACACGAAAACCTCTATGTAAAAGGTTTATAGCACCTTTATTCAAAATAGCCAAAAACTGGGGCACCAGGGTGGTTAAGCACCCAACTTTGGCCCAGGTCATGATCTCAAAGTTTATGAGTTCAAGCCCCACATTGGGCTCTGTGCTCACAACTCAGAGCCTGGAACATTTTTCTGATTCTGTGTCCCCCCTCTCGCTCTGCCCCTCCCCCAGCTCATGCTCTGTCTCTCTCTCAAGAATATTAAAAATTTTTTTAAATAGTCAGAAATTGTGAACTTCTATGTCTCTCAATGAATAGATGATTAACCAAACTGCGATGCATCCATATCATGCAATACTGTTCAGGAATAAAAAGGAACACACTATTGATATATACAGATAATTATGTATATTAATCTCCAGATAATTATGCTGAGTGAAAAAGCCAATCCCCTAAGGTCACATACTGTAAGATTCCATTTACACAATGCTCTTGAAATCGCCACATTACAGAAATGGAGAACAGATTAGAGGTTGCCAGAGATAAAGGGCAGCAAGAGTGGGACAGAAGTGGGCATGGTCACAGAACAGAAACATGGGGGAATTCTTGAGGTGACAGAAGCACTCTGCCTTAATTGCATCAATGTCAATATCCTAGCGTGATACTTTATTACAGTTTCGTAAGACGTTACCACTGAAAGTAACTAGGTAAAAGATACAAGGAATCTCTTTGTATTATCCATTATTGCATGTGAATCTACATTTACCTTAAAAGAAACAGTCTAACCAAAACCACACAGGAAGAAATCACAGAGGAGTGTTTAAATGATTCCAGGGCTGAAGAGAAATTTTGAATATAAAATCACAGATACATTTATAAACAAAAAGATAGATATGACCATAAAACCCTTAAAAATCGTGTAGGTCAAAAAACTACCCACCATTCAATAGAATACTATGTTGCTACACAAAGAATAAGGAAGCTCTTTCTGTAATGATAGAAAATGAACTCCAAAACTCTAAGGGAAAGAGAAAGCTGTAGCAGAGTACAGATAGTACATGAGCATTTGTAGGAAAAGGAAAAAGGAATACAGAAATGTGTAAATGTGTACTATATAGAAGGAAGTTGATGTACACAGGAAATTGGTAACAAGGTATTTGAGGAGGGGAACTAAGTGACACAAAGCAAGACTGGAGAGGAGAAACTTCAGTGAATACTCATTAGTGCCATGTGAATATACTCTCCTTCAAAAATAATCCTTAAATAACAGTATCTTAAAAATAGAGTTATATCGTCTACACAAGTTTTAAATACAAAGAGCAAAATGTTACTAACCCATCTTATAAAAGATAGTTATATATGAAGAATGTCCCACTATGTTAAGTATATTAATATGTAAATGTCTTGTTAACCATCACAAAAAAATGTGCCAAGAACATAAAGAGGATTTTTCAGAAGTTGGAATACAAATGATTAATATGGGAAACAATATCCTGATTAGTAATCAAAGATACGTGGTTCAGGGGCGCCTGGGTGGCTCAGTTGGTTAAGCGTCCGACTTCAGCTCAGGTCATGATCTCACGGTTAGTGGGTTCTAGCCCCACATCGGGCTCTGTGCTGACGGCTAGCTCGGAGCCTGGAGCCTGCTTCAGATTCTGTGTCTCCCTCTCTCTCTGACCCTCCCCTGCTCATGCTGTCTCTCTCTCTCTCAAAAATAAATAAAATATTTAGAAAAAAAAAAAGATACGTGGTTCAAAGAGATCATTTTAACTATAAAATTGGCAAGAGACTTTTAATTTTAACATTTATTTATTTTTGAAAGACAGAGAGACCATGTGAGTCGAGGAGGGGCAGAGAGAGAGGGAGACACAGAATCCGAAGCAGGCTCCAGGCTCTGAGCTGTCAGCACAGAACCCGATGTGGGGCTCGAACTCACAAACCATGAGATCATGACCTGAGTCAAGGTCAGATGTTTAATTGACTGAGCCATCCAAGCACACTGGCAAGAGACTTTTAAAGTAATATTCAAGGGCACGTGGGTGGCTCAATTAAGTGTTCAACTTAACTGTCAGGTCATGATCTCACGGTTTGTGAGTTCAAGCCCTGAGTCAGGTCCTGTGCTAACAGCTCAGGACCTGGAGCCTTCTCCAGATTCTGTCTCTCCTTCTCTCTCTGTCTCCCCATTCATTCATTCACTCATTCATTCATTCATTCATTCTCTCTCTCAAAAACAAACATTTAAATAAAATAAAATAATATTCAATGCTGGCAAAAATGAATGGACACAGCTCTATACTGGTGTAGGAATGTAAGCTGGAACAACTGGTCATCAGACATCAGAAATGCTCAAATGACCAGAGAGACGTGCTGAAATGCAGTATGGCATACACTTATCCTAGAATATTACACAGCCATTTATGATGGCTTTGGAAAATGTCATTAGCTTACAATGTTCATGATATAATAAAAATATCAGCATGTAAAACTGAACATTTAAAATTATGCCAATTAAAATTTTATTGGTCTCTAGCTTTAAATTTCTTGATTGCAGAAAGGCAATAAATACTTAAAATAATTAAAACCCAGTGTTTAATTGACTTTCACTGGGGCTCCAAAGATGTCGAATGGAGGTTCAGGATGCTTCTCTTACCACTTAGTTTTTCTCTCAGCTTTTGAAAGCTCCCTTGCTAAAGCTAGTTCTTTTCTTCCCCTCTTCCCTCTATCAGTGCTAGCTGACATTCACATTCAATTAGTTTCGAAGAATCCCCTGAACGCAGCTCAGATTCTTGGATATGGAATCCTCTCTGAGCCCATTGAGCTTGTCCATCAATCCATCAGATGAGAGGGGCCCAGGGGGATGGCTCTTGAAGTTCAAAGGAAGAGCAAAAACCAATTTATCATCCACATATTGCTCCCAGTCTGGTTCCCATGTCTCCCTCAATGGAAAGTGGCAAGTGGTTCTGATTACCTTTCTGTCACTGCCTGCTGGGGGTGGGGGGCACATCTGTGAACCTTACAGGAAGGTTGGCACTCTGTCCTTGTATAAATGTTCTGCTTGAAAGTGCCTGGCCCACTCTCCTCCCCTCTCTCTCCACATCACTCTGAAACCTTCCTGATTGCATTTCTTATTTGGGAATGCAAAGTGTCACTCAGTGAAAAGAGATCACAACCGCTTCCCTGGTCAACTATTGCCACAAAGGAGGTGGAAAAAGGAAGGAAGAAGGAAGAAATGCAGGCTTTTGAGGATCTTCCAAAATCCTTGAAAATAATCTTACTTTCCACATTTCCCAATGTAATCTAGTTCTGTGCTTTGCCTAGACTCTGAGCATTTCTGAGGGAGGGTAAGAGTTGGTGCAGCAACCCTACATATGGGCAATAAGGGACCCATGACTAGATATCACAGCTGCTGGCCACTGGGAGAGCCACTTTACTTCTCTACTGGATACCATTTGGGGCCCGATAAGCAAGCATTCTTTATTCTGGTAACAAACCCACATCCTCCATTTCAGGAAATACCTTATCCCGAATCTACCTCCACTGGGCATGAGATGCAGTCCTGCTCAATGGTGGTATCTCATTTCCTTGGCCAAGATGATTCAGGGTTATGTTGATGATCCAAAGAAGACAAATCACAGTCAATTCAGTGATTTCTTCCACAGGACTATGGGGAAGATGACTATTTAGGGCAGGTTGTCTAGCTTGAAGAGTGGAAGCCTGCTGCTGCTGGTGGTGGTGGTCATTCTTCATACCATTTGGGGAAAGAGACTATGCCCTCCAAAGCCCAAAAACCTCCCACAGACCCCTGGGATCGCCTGTATTCAGCCACACATCAACTACTGTAGCTTTTGGTTTCAAGATTCAACAAATTCACCCATCCTTTTCAAAATCTGGCTTCTAAGGAGTTCCCATCTCTTCCATCTCCAAGAGTTCTAACTAATCAAAGCTCTCAGGAAAAACAACTAACCTATAGACCCCATCCAGAGTTGTGGATGTGGAAAGTCAGTCCTAGGGGTCAGAAGAAAAGTGAGAGCACATCGAGTAGCTGGTGGAGACCCTCCGTGACACTCCCAGCCCTTCAAGGGCTTGTTCTAGCATCCTATGGAGAAGGGACTTCCAATCACCAGGGGGTTACGGGAGATGCCGAAATGGCTGGCCAACATGGCTTGGGGGAGCTGGTAGAAGGGCCACGAGGAGCTTGCCTGGGTTGGAAGACATGAGATGGTCATCCAAGTAACCCATAGCTGCCACCATGGAAGGCAGGTCAGGGGAGGAAGTTACCCCAGGGCAGCCCTAAAGGCTGGAAGTAAGAAGCACACATTAGCATCCCACAGGGATTTGTGGACCAAGTTCTGGCCAGGGAGAAGCCAGGGATGTATGGCTTATTCAATCACTTCACTGGGACGGCCTCACCTCACTGTTTAGGACTCTAAGATACCCGCCCAATACCCCTCACTAGTCATTTTGGCTTGTCCAGCCCTGAGCCATAGGAGCCTGACCCATTCCTCAAGACTCAGCTGGAATCCTTCATTCCTATCAGGGGTGTATAGGCTATTCCAGAACTCCTGGATCTTCTAGTGCATTTTCTGCTGGCAGTTAGCACTTGTGCCATGATTTAGCATTAATTACACTGTCTCACATCAAATGCTCTGCTTTTTATGGGGTTAGTTTAATCTTCTCAAGAAGACTCAACATTGTGTGAAGGCCAGTCCTCTGCTCCCAATGCCCAGATCCCCACCCCCAGCCCCTGCATGGAGTAAACCTCAGCAACCCCTACCACCCACTGATTAAGACCCCACTTCCTATTTCCTGTTTCCCAGCCTGTGTTTATAATCACTCCCAAGGACAAGGGTAATGACATCTCAATGAAGACATCCAACTGTTTGACTTTTACTGCCCATTTGGCCTACCTGCTTCTCTTTACACAGTAGTTTTCCTTCCCATGAAAAGATCTTCAGTTTAGAACCTGGAGATCGATTTTTCTAACCCCTGGTTTTCTATGTTCACGAATTGCAGAGGAGGGCTTGGCTTCTAGAATTTAAAATATTTTTACCTGATCACAACCAGCAGGACCCAATCTCCACTGCTGAGGAACATTAACTTAACCATCCTGAAGTTAAATACCAAATCAAGATGTGACCCTCCTATGAGCAGACACTCCAAAGGCACCTCTCCTGCACCATTCCTAGCACAGATTCAAATTGTCCGTCTAAGATGTCAGTTCAGAAGACAGCTCAGATTTGGCCATAAGGAAGACCTTTAAGGTTTTATGATTTCTTAATCAGAAAATAAACCAGGAACCTGGTGAATGGAAGGGAGATGGTTGTGGGAATATGAAGTATCCAATTAAGACTCTTTGGGCAAAATTCATTCACTCATCCAGCAAAAATTTTTGAGCTTCCACTAACAAAGCACACATATCTGCAGAGTTCAAGACCTGTCCATGGTACCTGTGGTAAATGTTCACCATAATTATTAGACCCTGGGAAGACTAGAGCCCCTGCCTTCAAGAAGGTTCAAGTCCACTGAAAGATTTAAGGAATTCATGGGCACCTGGGTGGCTTAGTCGGTTGAGCGTCCAACTTTCGCTTAGGTCATGATCTCGCTGTTCGTGGGTTCGAGCCCCGCATCGGGCTCTGTGCTGACTGCCAGCTCAGAGCCTGGAGCCTGTTTCAGTCTGTGACTCCCTCTCTCTCTGACCCTCCCCTGCTCACGCTATCTCTCTCTCTCTCTCCTAGAAATAAATAAAAACATTTTAAAAATTAAAAAAAAAAGATTTAAGGAATTCAGCGGAAAGGTCAAACCTGGACTCAGTGGTAGCCCAGGATTCTAAAGAGGCTGAGGGTCCAGAGTCACACTCATTCCCCTAGGCTGCACTGCCTCTGGAAATTCAGGATTTAAACCCAAGGTGAGATCCCTTAGTCCTTGGGGAGGAAGTTTCGAAAGTAGTGACAGGAGGTGCCACACTCCTGTGTGTGGAGAGGAGTGGAAGGGGAGACAAACAAGGAGTCTGGACAACTCTTTCAAGTTTGTTTATTTTTATTTATTTATGTATTTATTTTGGGGCAGAGAGAGACACAATCCCAAGCAGGCTCAGAGCTGTCAATGCAGAGCCCAATGGAGAGCGGAATCCCACAAACTGTGAGACCATGACGTGAGCCAAAAATCAAGAGTCAGATGTTTAACTGAGTGTCGCCTAGACAACTCTTTCTGTGGAGAAAAGGAGAGCTCCAACTCGAGTAGAAATGGAAACAGTAGTGGAGGGAGAGTGTCCTGCCTTTTTTAAGATAAGGGAAAACTAAACATTTTTAAATGGATGAAAAGAATGAGTAGTTACAAAGAGGGGTGCCTATGTGGCTCAGTCAGTTAATGGTCTGACTTTGGCTCAGGTCATGATTTCATGGTCTGTGGGATTGAGCCCTGCATCGGGCTCTGTGCTGACAGCTTAGAGACTGGAACCTGCTTCAGATTCCGTGTCTTCCTCTCTCTCTGCCCCTCACCCTCTCACACTCTCTCCCAAAAATATTTTTAAAAATGTTTTAAAATATAGTAACAAAGAAACGCCAAATTTTGGAGAGAAAAGATGGTTGATAAAAGGATAGAGCAAGACCCCAGAAAGGTGCGGAGGAGGCAATAATGGAACTAAATAGAGACCAGAGGTGGAGACATTAGAGGGAATTCAAGAATAAAACAATGATGAAAACAAAGAAATGAGGCAGTGCTGCTGGAGGAGAGGAGGATGTAACCGGGAGCAGAGATCAAGCCCAGATGAAGTACTAAGTCTGAACCACAGAAGTGGGCAGCGGGAGGTGTAGGGATATTTTGCAATTGGTGAGAAGCAGGGTGCTCATGAAGTACCTGGAGGCAGGCTTCCTGGAAGAGACAAAAGCCCACCAGGAGACCGAAATGATAGAACGAACATGGAGTAGGACAGTCAGAGCCCGCAGGAAGGTGGAAATTGGAGGCTGTCCCAGCAGAGCTGGGGAGAGACCCAGAGAAGGGAGGACATGCACAGGGACCAGAGACATGGAGGAATGAAGAAGAGGATGAGTGGGGAGAGCTCTAGGTCGGTGAGGCTTCTGGGGAATCTCTGTGAAGCCCTCGCAACTGGAGACATTGGTCAGATACCCGCACCCCCAGTCCTGCTTGGAGGCATGAGTTGGGCTGACAGCGCTGAGGGAGAGTGGATGTCATGATGTGGACCATGCTCTGAGGCCAAGCAACACTGGAATCTTCGGCTCAACCTTCTAAGCTAAGGGTCCCAACCCTCACAAGCTAACCAACCTCCACTCTCCATCACAGCTCCTGTCGCAAGGGGGTACAGCCTCCCGGAAGGTGTGACCCCACACCCAGCTGCTGGCAGTTACGGGCTCCCACACATCAATCAAGGCCATCAGCAGCGGGGCTGGAAACAGAGCTCAGTTACACCTGACCCAGAGTCTATGCTGACTTGGCAAATCATGCTCAAATTATGCAGAAAGATTACAGGCAGAGAGGACTGACTACCGTCACAAACTTGTTTAGTCTTTCTCCAGTGTTAAAGCAGTAGTCAGGCCTTTGAAAATCAACCAGCTCTCTTCTCATTCTTTTCAAGGAATTTACCCCTTGCTCATTACAGCACAGAGTTAATAAATCAAAATAGGAAAAAAAACAAAAACAAACAAAACAAAAAACAAAAAACAAAAACCGACAACAAAACAAAACTTAGGCACCTGAGTGGCTCACTAGGTTAAGCATCTGACTTCGGCTCTAGTCATAATGTCAAGGTTTGTGAGTTCGAGCCCACCCCCCCCACCCCACCCCCGGTCAGGCTCTCTGCTGTCAGCACAAAACCCACTTCATATCTTCTGTCCCCCCTCTCTCTCCTCCTCCCACCTCACACTCTCTCTCTCAAACAAACTTTTAAAAAAATCTTAATAGCAAAAACCTGCCATTTACTAACAGTAAAGAAAAAGTGCCAGGTACTGTGCTAAATTTATTAAATGAACTATACCAACAACTCTTTGAGGTAGAAGTTAACCCATTGTGCAGATGGCAAAAATGGAGCACACAGTTTCACTGATTCAATGCACACAACCAGTAACCAGGATTCAAGCATGAAAATGCCAGACTCCATCATGACTTCCACTGCCTGCAATCGTGGCACAAAGCTCTCCGCGGCAGACATGCTTTTGCCAGTCCTTCCCCAGAAAGCCTGCCTGGCAAAGCCGCTGGTCTTGGAAGCTCCTCTGTGGTGGGTGGATGGCTTCAGGAGAGTTAGGGGAGATTTCCACCCAGGAGATGCGCTGTGTGCGTCTAGCAGGGCACGCTCACAAATGCCTCTCTGGAAACCTTGAACCTGGGATTATGACTTCTTCTGGCCCAGGCCTGCTGTGAGGCTGGGAAGAACAGGCAGACCTTGCAAACCAAGAAGTCCAGACAACGGGGGCTTTCTACTTTGACCAGTTGAGCAGCTCAAAGACATTGTTAAAACCTAGTTTGTTTTAACACTTCACAATGCAATTCTCATTATGAAAATCTATGCCCTCTGGCACCGATACTCACAGGTAAAACACAGCAGAAGTGGCTCCAAGTATCTCAGCCTTCCCCGAACAACTCCTGAGAGCACGCAGTAAAAAGAAGGAACATCCTTTCCAGACGCTAAGGAGACCTCTTTCTAAATCTCCTCACCCCCACCCTGCATCCATGTGTTTCACTGACCGAAATGGCATCATTGCCCAATATTGAATCAACCATTTGTGAGGGGAACTAAAATGTCATGACTGTCTTAGCCCAGTGATCCTCAATCCTGGATGCATATATTAATCACCTGGGAACTTTTAATATCTACCAATTAAATCAGAGCTTCTGGGAGATGGGGCCCAAGTACCAGTGTTGCTTCAACAACTCCTCAGGTGTTTTTAATAGGGAGCCAATATGGGAAACCCCTGCCTGGGCTAATCAGCTGTCACCACCTGCTGCTGCACTGGAGGACCGGGGAAATTCTATGTTCTGTGGGCAGCAAAGAGGTGGAGGGAGACAGGTCATCGACTGTGGCTGTCAAAGCCAGTCCTACCAGTGGGACTCAGAAGACATGATGCACAGGGCAGGAAGACATTCGGTGAAAGTAAGGGGATCAGAGGGAAAAACCATAAATATGACCAGGGAGTGTCTACCTAGGCGGGCAGCACAGTGCATGTGCTTTGGGATCTCACACTTCACACAGCATCCCACTCCCTCCTTCCCCCCCATCCTCAGCAGGGTGCAGAATTTCTTCTCCTGCATCTGTGGTACCCAAGAAACACTGCACAAAGGCTGATGGGCCATGGGGGATGGATGGGCCAGCAGGAGCCAAGGAACAGCAGCCCTAGGTGAGCACTTCTAGAAGGAAAGGCCACTGAAAAAGAAACACTCCAGGTTGAGATTCTTCTGTGGCCCAATCTTGCTTCTGGTCTCCTAGGAAATTCATCCAACCACCTGTGCTCCTCAAGAATCTAAATGAGACAAATGCCCTGTTTCGTTCATACAGAAAGAAAGAGTGAGACTTGAGAGATGTTCTATGGGTGTCCTTGGGCTTCTCTTTACTGTCTTTCCTATGGCAAATATCAGTGGTATCACCCTCTGCTAAACACTGGAATCACCTGAGAGGCCTCTAAAAATACCATTGACCCAACCAATCCCCACACCATTCTATCAGAATCTCTAGGGGACAGTCATGACGATCTACAGTTTTTAAAGCTCCCCAGGTAATTACAATGTGAACCCAAAGTTGAAAACGACTATCCTACATTCAACATCCAAGTGAACCAATGAGCAACTTGCTTTAAAAAAAAAAAATGGGGGGGTGGCGTGTGGATGGTTCAGTCAGTTAAGTGTCCAGCTTCAGCTCAGGTCATGATCTCACGGACGGTGAGTTCAAGCCCCACGTCGGGCTCTGTGCTGACAGCTCAGAGCCTGGAGCCTGTCTCCCTATCTGTCTGCACCTATCTGCTCGCACTTTGTCTCTCTTTCTCTCAAAAGTAAATAAACATTTAAAAAAGGTTTATGTGACAATCCTCATCACTGACTTAATGTAGTTACTGGAGAGTATATACCCCTGGAGTGTGTTAAGTTTCTAAGATTAGATGGAGTGGTACCACCTGACCCTTTTTTTTTCTTTTTTTGGACCACACAGGATACCTTTTTTCAAGATGGCGTGGCAAGCAACCACCTTGACATCTTAAAGAACGGATGAGGTGGAAAGGGGAAGTCTGTAGCCCACCTACCCAAGACAGGGCACTAACTCAGGTCTGACATCTATAAATAGGGAAGTATAAGGAGAAGGATTTTGAATACAGGATGAAAGGAGGGAGACAGGAGGAAAATGCCATTAGCAATGACCCAGAAATTTAACAATAATTGAGTCCATTAGTAGCATCTGTTTATTGTTTGTAATGCCACTCTGCATGTTTCCAGGGAGGGACAGCTACCTGTCAAGGCAACTGAGGTCACTCAGGCAGTGGCGGAACTGAGGGATGTTCAGCCGGTGGCACAGGAAGCCGAGCCCTTGGTGTCAATGAATTTAATCTGTAAACTAACTAACTCTGCTACTTTCCCTCCAGCACAGATAATAACCATTTTTCTGAACAGAACTCTCACCTCAACCACTTGAGGTCAGCCAGGAGGATAAATATGTTCCTGACAGGTTGGGTTTCTCATCATCTTATGACACTGGATTCTTTCTATCAGAGTAAAAGAGCTCTGTTAGGAACTGTGGAGGTGGGCTGCTGTGGTAGTTCTGACACGTGCTGCATGTTAGAATTGCCAGAGTGTCTACAAATCCTGATGTGGGTACCAGGTTGCATCCCACAGCAATCACAACGGTATCTCTGGATACTACTGTATACCCTACCTACCCACACATTAGCATATTTGTTGAAGCCCCTTAGGTAATTCCAAAGCTCAGCTAAGTCTGAGAACCAGGAAGCTAGAGGAGTGATCCTCAAACTCCCAGCTGATGCATTAGGATCCTCCAGGAGCTCCTAAAACTACCAGTGCTGGTGGCTCACTCCTATAGTTACTTGTCTAACCGGCCTGGGGTAAGACCTGCACATTGGGATTTCTGAAAGTCCCTCAGGTAGAAGATGAATGTGCAGCCAGCGTTAAGAAGCACTAAGCTGGAGGTGGTGGCTGATCACAGCCAGGTGGTGGTCACCCTTACCATAATCATGACGGGGATCAGAATCTGCCAGGGAGCTCGGGAAGAAGGTCCAGACCCTGTCTGTCACTGGCAAGCCTGGGCCTCTGCCTGCTTTATTAGCTCTCCAGGTTATTTTCATACCCATCCTCCCATGGTGGGTGAGGCATGTTCCGCCTGAGTAGTCACATGCCCTGCACTTTTATATGCTGGATGCTAACTTTAAGTGCTCAAGGGAAGCACTCCTTTGACGGGTACTCTGGTAGATAGATCTTCAGTAAAATGAAGAATCCATTTGCAAGTATCATCACCCCCTCTCCACATTTGGTCTGCTTTCAAGCTCTGTGTTCTGAACTAGTGAAACTACTGCATTTGTGCTTGCATTTAAATTCTCTTTTTAAAATAAGCTCTGTCTTCACCTCATCTCTGGAATCAAAGCAAACACTGCACTTAATGTAGCGGGACCCATTTGATAACAGCGGGGTCAGAAGACAGGACCACTCTCTGTGTGCGGGGTCCGGGGGGAAGGGGGGTTCACCTGTGTTAAGTTCATTCACATTTGTGAAATGAGAAAGGTCCGAACAGCCCATTACTTTGGATTTAAGTCTTTGCTGTAACAACTCATTGAGTTTCAACTCTATTTTTCTGTTTTGCTACACGAGCTTGTAATGAGGTTAGAGATGTGGGAAGAGATGGATGAATAAATTCACTGAACACATACTGAGTGCCTACTTCAGGCTGCCTTTCAGTGCTGGATAAACAGGAGAACGTCCCCTGCCATCAAGTGGCTGTCCTAGTGGTGGTGACAGAGAAAAGGTGCTATAGTAGAAGCAGGCTAGCTTCCAGGAAGCTCAGAGAAGGAGCATTTCACCTAATCTAGGGCATCCCAGAAGGCTTTAAGTTTGTTGTCATTTTAAATGTTTATTTATTTTGAGAAAGAGAGTGAGTGTGTGTGTGTGTGCGCACGCGAGAGAGAGAGAGCGCGCGAGAGAGAGCGAGCGAGAGAGCGAGCGAGCAGGGGAGGGTCAGAGAGAGAATCCCAAGCAGGCTCTGTGCTGCCAGCACAAAGCCCAAAATGGGACTTGAACCCATGAACCATGAGATCATGACCTGAGCTGAAACTGAGAGTCAGATGCTTAACTGACTGAGCCACTCAGGTACCCGCCCCCCCAGAAAGTTTTTTTGTAAGTGATGACACCTAAATAGGATATTAAGGCACAGAGAGGGTTGGCTAGATATTCCAGACTGTGCACATGCAGAGAGCCTAGAAAAAGCCTGGGGAGGTGGATCACAAAGGCCTGGGTAAGGTGCCTTTGCTGGACCCACAGGAGGTAGAGCTAGGGAATTAGGTAGGGCCAATCATGAAAGGTCTCATATAACAAGCAAAAAAAAAAAAAGGCTTGTGTAACACAGGAAAGAATTTTTCCAAAGGCAATGGAATGTCATTGAAGGATTTTTGAACAGGGAACCAAACATAATCCAATTTGAGTTTTAAGAAAAACACTTTAGTGGCAGTGTGGAGGATGGATTTGAGGGAGAAGAGATGCAAGCCAAGGCTCTTAACCATGGCTAAATATTGGAAATCATCTGGGCCTTGCCTTTGAATATTCTAAGGTAATTGGTCTGGGGCATGGCTCGGCCATGAGTTAAAGTTCTCCAAGTGATTTCTTCTTTTTTTAAATGTTTTATTTATTTTTGAGAGAGAGATAGAGACAGCATGAGCAGGGGAGGGTCATAGAGAGAGGGATACACAGAATCCGAAACAGGCTCCAGGTTCTGAGCTGTCAGCACAGAATCTGACACGGGGCTCGAACCCATGAACCGTGAGATCATGACCTGAGCCGAAGTCGGATGCTTAACTGATTGACCCACCCAGGTGCCCCAAGTTCTCCAAGTGATTTCTTTGTGGCTGGGGTAAAAAACCACAGGTATTTGCAGGAAGGGTCAGGTAGCAGCAAAGGCAGTGATCTGAGTAATGAAGTGAAGGTATGTCATGCACTGAGACAGGAGGTGAAGGGGGCAGACAACAAGACCATTACTGCTGGCAGGTGAGGCAAGGAGAGGAGTTGAGCATAACCCCCATGTCTGGGGTTTGTGACAAAGGATACAATTCACCTACAGTGAGACTCAGAAGGAAGAGAAGGTTTAGGAGAGGAGGAATGAATTTTGTTTTTTTTTTTTAATGTGGGGCACACACACATAGATGACCAGTGAGTGTCAGGTGTGAGTGATGTGCCTAAGAGAGGATGTTTAGTGTTGGAAGAGAATAAAGCTGAGACTGGAACCCAGGAAATGGTAACTGGTAAAGACCAGACACAGAAACAGGAACCAGGAGATGAGGCTGAAAAGGGCCAAAAAGAACCCAGGATCTTGCATTTTAAACAATAACCAAACAAAAACCAAAGAATAAATTTAACCAAGGAGGAGGTGAAAGATCTGTAAACTGAAAACTACAACACCTGGGGCACCTGGGTTGATCAGTCAGTTAAGCATCTGACTCAGTTTCAGCTCAGGTCATGATTTCATAGTTCGTAGGTTCGAGCCCCACGCTGGGCTCTATGCTGGCAACACAGAGCCTGCTTGCTATCCTCTCTCCCTCTCTCTCTCTCTCTCTCTCTCTCTGCCCCTCCACTGCTAGTGTGTGCTCTCTCTCTCTTTCAAAAATAAATAAACTTTAAAAAAAACTACAACACATTAATTGAAAGACTCGAAGAAGACACAAATAAATGGAAAGATATTCTGTGCTCATGGATTAGAAGAATCAATATTGTTAAAATGCCCATACTGCCTAAAGCAATCTGCCCATTCCATGCAGTCCCTATCAGAACTCGTGGCATTTTACACAGAAATAGAAGAAATGTAATATTTGTATGGAATCAGAAAAGACCCTGAATATCCAAAGCAATTCTAAAATGAAGCTGGAGGCATGCTCTCTGATTTCAAACTATACAACAAAGCTATTGTAATCAAAACAGTATGGTATTAATATACGAATGGATATATAGCTCAGTGGAACAGAATAGAGAGGCCAGAAATAAATCCATGTCTATATGGCCAATTAATTTATGACAGAGGCAAGAGTGTACAAAGGAAGCAAGAAGCATAGTCTCTTCAATAAATGATGCTGGGCATCCCAGAAATACAAACACTTCAAAGAGAATACTATGAAAAATTATAGGCCAACAAACTGGCCAATCTGGAAGAAACAGACAAATTCCTAGAAACATACAAATTACCAAAACCAAGACAGAAAGAAATAGAAAATTTGAACACACCCATAAACAGCAAAGAAACTGAATCAGTAATTAAGTATCTCCCAATAAAGTCCAGGGCCAGATGGCTTTCCACGGGAATTCTACCAGATATTAAAGAAGAGTTAATATCTATTTTTCTCAAAATGTTCCTTGAATTAGAAATGGAAGAAAAACTGGGAGACTGGATGGCTCAGTACTTTTAAGCGTCTGACTTCAGCTCAGGTCATGATCTCACAGTTTGTGGGTTCTATGCTGACCGCTAGCTCAGAGCCTAGAGCCTGTCTTTGGATTCTCTGTCTCCCTCTTTCTCTCTGACCCTCCCCTGCTCGTGCTGTCTCTCTCTCTCTCAAAAATAAATAAAAAACAAAATATTTTAAAAAAAAAAGAAATGGAAGAAAAACTTCCAAATTCATGCTATGAAGCCAGCATTACCTGGATTCCAAAACCAGACAAAGATCTCACTAAAGAGGAGATTACAGGCCAATATCCCTGATGAAACTTGATGCAAAATTCCTCAACAAGTTACTAGCAAATAGAATTCAACAGTACCTTAAAAGAATTATTCACCATGATCAAGTGTGACTTCTTCCTGTGCTGCAGGGGTGGTTCAATATTCACTAATCAATGAACACAATACACCCCATTAATAAAAGAAAAGAACCATATGATCTTAATAGATGCAGAAAAAACTTTTGACAAAATACAGCAACTATTCTTGATTAAAAAAAAAAAAACCCTCAACAAAGTAGATATAGATGGGACACACCTCAACATCATAAAAGCCATGTATGAAAGACCCTCAGCTAATATCATTCTCAATGGGGAAGAACTGAGAGCCTTTTCCTTACAATCAGGAACAAGACAAAATATCCACTCTCATTGTTACTATTTATCATAGTACTGTAACTCTCAGCCTCTACAATCAGACAGCAAAAATACATTAAAAATATGCAAATCAGCAAGGAAGAAGTCAGACTTTGAGTATCTGCAGACAACATGATACTCTATGTAGAAAATCCAAAAGAGTCCTCCAAAAAATTTCTAGAGCTAATACATGAATTCAGCCAAGTTGCAGGGTATAAAATCAATGTACAGAAACCTGTTGCATTTCGATACACCAATAATAAAGCAGCAGAAAAAGAAAGCAAAGAATTGATCCCATTTATAATTGTACCCAAAACAATAAGATACCTAGAAATAAACCTAACCAAAGATGTAAAAGATCTGTACTCTGAAAACTGTATAACAGTTATGAAAGAAATTAAAGAGGACACAAGAAATGGGGTGAGGGAATCCATGCTCATGGAATAGAAGAATAAGCATTGTGAAAATGTCTATACTATCCAAAGCAATCTATACATTTAATGAAATCGCTATCAAAATGCCACCAGCATTTTTTACAGAGCTAGAACAAACAATCCTAAAATTTATATGGAATCAGAAAAGACCCCAAATAGCCTAAGAAATCCTGAAAAAAAAAAAAAAAAAGTAAAGCTGGAGGCATCATGATTCCAGACTTTAAGCTATATTACAAAGCTGTAGTTATCAAGATAAGATGGTACTGGCACAAAAATAGATACATATATTAATGATACAGAATAGAAAACCCACAAATGGACCCACAACTATGTGGTCAACCAAACTTTGACAAAGCAGAAAAGAATATCCAATGGAAAAAAGCCAGTTTCTTCAACAAATGACATTGGGAAAACTAGACAGTAACATACAGAAGAAGAAAAGTAGACCATTTATTACCCCATACACGAAAATAAATCCAAAATGGAGGAGAGATCTAAATGTGAGACTGGAAACCATCAAAATCCTAGAAGAGAACGTATAGAGCAACCTCTTTGATCTCAGCCAGAGCAACTACTTGCTAGACATGTCTCTGGAGGCAAGGGAAACAAAAGCAAAAATGAACTATTGGGATTTGTCAAGATAAAAATCTTCTTCACAGTGAAGTAAACAATCAAGAAAACTAAAAGGCAACTGATGGAAATGGGAAAAGATATTTACAAATGACATATTTGACAAAGGGCTAGTATCCAAAATCTATAAAGAACTTAATCAGACTCAACACCCAAAGAACAAACAACCCAGTTGAGAAACGAGCAGAAGACATGAATAGACATTTTTCCAAAGAAGACATCCAGATGGGCCAATAGACACATGAATAGATGCTCAATATCACTCATCATCAGGGAAATATAAATCAAAACTACCATGAGTAGTATAAATCAAAACTACCACCTCACACCTGTCAGAATGGCTAAAATTAACAACTCAGGAAACAACAGATATTGGTGAGGATGCAGAGAAAGGGGAACAGTCTTGCATTGTCGGTGGGAATGCAGACTGGTGCAGCCACTCTGGAAAAGAGTATGGAGGTTCCTCAAAAAGTTAAAAATAGAACTACCCTATGATCCAGCAATTGCACTCCTAGGCATTTACCCAAAGGATATAAAATAAAGATCTGAAGGGGGACATTAACCTTGATGTTTATAGCAACACTATCAACACTAGTCAAAGTATGGAAAGAGCCCAAGTATCCATTGACTGATAAATGCATAAAGATGTGGTATATACTTAATATAATATAAAATTGCAAACTACTGCAAGAAAAAAATAAATGGTGCTTGGAAAACTGGAAAGCAAGATGTAAAAGAATGGAATTGGATCACTATCTTACATCATACACAAAAATAAGTTTAAAATGTGTCACAGACTTGAACATAATACCTGAAACCATAAGAATCCTAGAAAAAAACATAGAGGGTAAGCTCCTTAACATAGGTTCTTGCAATTAGTTTTTGAACCTGACACTAAAAGCAAAAGCAGCAAAAGCAAAAATAAACAACTGGGACTATAGCAAACTAAAAAGCTTCACACAGCAAAGGAAACCATCACCAAAATGAAAAGGCAACCTAATGAATGGGAGAAAGTATTTATAACCATGTATCTAATTAGGGGATGATATCCAAAATATATAAAGAGCTCACAAAACTCAATAGCAAAAAAGCAAAAATAGAATCACAATCCAATTTAAAAAGGGGCAGAGGACCTGAATACTTTTCCAAAGAAAACATAGAAATGGCCAACAGGTACATGAAGAGGTATTCAATATCACTGATCATCAGGGGAAATGTGAATCAAAACAACCAAGAGATAGCTCCTCATACCTGTCAGAATGGCTATGATGTTATCACTAAAAAGCAATAACAAGTGTTGGCAAGGATGTAGGGGAAAAGGCACCCTCCTGCACTGTTGCGGGGGGGCGGGGGGGGGAGGAATGTAAATTGGTACAGCCACTATGACAAAGAGTAAGTAGGCTCATCAGAAAAACTGAAAACAGGAGTGCCTTATGATCCAACAATTCCACTTCTGAGCATTTATCTGAAGGAAACAAAACCACTAATTTGAAAAGATATATGCATATTATTATTTTTACTGCAGCATTATTGACAATAGCTAAGACATGCAAACAACCTAAGTGTCCACTGATGGATGAATGAATAAAGAAATGTGGTGTGTTTATACAATGGAATACTATTCAGCCATAGCAAAGAATGAAATCTTGCCATTTGCAACAACATGGATGAAGCTTGAGGACATTATGCTTAGTGAAATAAGTCAGAGAAGGATGAATACCATATTATCTCTTATGTGTGGAATCTGAGGGGGAAAATATCAAGTTCATAGGTACAGAGAACAGACTCAGATTGTGGTTGCCAGAGGCAGGGGGTCGGGGGGTGGGAGCTGGGAGAAGTGGGTGAACTGCTTTTGTTTCTTTTCATTTAAATAAATTTATAAAACAAACAAAAAACCCAACAGATAGGATGTAGAGAGCATGGAAGACAAAGCAGGAGAGGTCAACACTGCCAATGTGAAGGACAGGCAGGGCCGGGACTGACATGCCTTGACTGGGCAGGTGGAAGGGCATAATTAACTTCCGGTAAGCCATGTCAGTGGAGTGGGGAAGGCAGAAGTCAGATAGTAGTTTGCAGAGAACAGATGAGGAGAAGCAGAGATCCAGCAAGTGTGGACTTGCTCTCAAGAAATTGGGCTACAAGAGGAAGGTGAGAGGTCAGACTGTAGCTAGAAGGGGAGCGGGATCAAGGTCATTTTTTCACGGGGGGCAAGTTCAACAAAGGGGATCCCTGAGCACATCAATGGCACAAGAAACAGCTGGGAGAGAAGAGGTGGGACACACGTGAAAAAGGAGAGTGATGGATGGATGGAGGACCACAGGAAGCCAAACAGAAGAGGAGGCACCTTCCAGAGCACAGTGGAGGGGTCAGCCTTAGGCAGAGGGAAAGACAGGAGTAGCGAGGAGGGGGAAGAAAAGCAGGAAAGACAGAGGTAAGCTCTGGGTAGAGAGAATGGCATGCCTTAAGAAAACTCCATCCAATAATCTCTTTTTCCTCTGTGATTAGAAGATAGACTGATGAAGCCAGGATGGTAGATGGTGGGAAGGAGATTTGAGGAAAATAGTAAAAATTTAGTATCACTGCTATTGGGACTGAGAAAGGGTATCGGCTGAGTGTTGCACTAGAGTCCATGGGAGACTGGGTATGGCACAGTATGAAGGTGGGGATAGCTCAGACATGCCAGGGGGCAGCAATCAGCCCCAGGTGACAGGTCCTTGCTCTCACCATTGACCCCTTCCTCCATCCAGCCCCCATTTTTACCCGTATGTTCCAGGCTCCACCTCCACCCTGCACAACGTGTGGGCTTAAGCTAGTAGCCTGAGCATTAGCCAGGAATGTGCTAGAATTGTACTATCTCAGCACCACAGACCCCCTGTAACAAGATCCACGGGGCTCTACATCACCAAGTGAGAACCAATGCTCCAGGCTGCCATCTACAGTTCTTGCTGCCTCCCAAACACCATGAAATGTGAGTGCCATTGTTTCCTCTGCTTGGAACGCAGGTCCTCATTCATTCTAGCCATTCTACTCATTCTTTAAGACTCTGTCAGTCTTACCTTCTGTGTGACTCTCCCCTGCTGGGAAGAACGATTAGCAGCTCAAATGTGTTTCTGTAGACTTCATCTGGATGATGCCATATTGCTTTCATTTATCCTGAGTACCCACAGGTTGTGTAGTATAAAGCCAGGGGTCTGTAAGGTGCTCGTGTATTCTCTGAATGAAACCCAGACCCTTCATTCCCCCTCTGGTGTCCTAACCCATACATTGTGACAACTTGGGGCACATGGAAAGTGATGCCTGTTTTAAAATAATACTAAACAAATAAAGCCATAAATTAAGCCCTAAACTCCTCACTGTTCATTTGCTTGATATTACCCAAAAACTTGGGAAAGCATTGGGTTTGTTGTTTTCTATAAAAATTCAGAAAGCCGTGTCTCACTCTTTCATATTGCTTTGCATGCCACATAACGCTCAGGTCCCAGGTCCCAAACGTGGACAGTCTCTTTTCCTACGTGGCTATAAAGAAACGCAGTATTTCAAAACATCAGAAGTTCACCATTACTTGATTTTCCAAGTGTGAAAACCCCCTCTACTTGTTTCTGAGTAGGAAATCTGTTTCCTAATAAAGTAAGAAAGATCAACTAAATAACAAACATGGATAGCCTTTCAATCTACCTTGTAAATTCTTGGGTAGAAAGTCAGTCCCTTTGCATTTTTTTAATCCCTTCTGGGCCTTAGTACATAGTTGGTGCTTAATCAATGTGTTTTTGATCAAGTGGAGAGGAACTATTTCCCTACTTTACCACTCACAGCTAAATTGGACAAAGAAGCATATATTAATTGTGGAGCAATCTGCTAAGCAACCGAGTAAGTGTTCATTTCCTCCTGCCTGATCTCCCCCTATCTCTCAGAGTTGTCCTTTCCAAATCTGGGATTCAGGACTGATCACTCCTGCTTAGTAACTGCCATACCATTAAAATAACCTGGAAACACAGGAGCCTTGGAAAGTAGACAGAAAGCTGAGAAATCCTTCCTACACAATCTCAAATCTATCATCTTATTAATCAGGTTAGGCCCTAAAGAAATAGCTTCTTTTCTCCCCACTAAACATTTCCAGAGATGCTAATACTCAAGATGCTGCCTTCCCCTGCACCCCTCCCCCCAGCTCATTAGACCTGCCAGTCATGCTGTGTGGAAAGAAGACCTTTATCACTGTGTCACTAATGTTGCCTTAGAAATTGAAAAAAAGAAAAAGAAAAAACAAACCAAAAACCCCTTAGAAATTCAGAGCAAAACAAGCACATACCATCAAAAAATGAGAATTTGTCAGGAGAGTCAGCCATGGGGCCCTGGATGTATCTGAAACAGGTACGTGGGAGCCCTTCAAATAATGAAGTCGGGCAGGGAGCTTAACCTGAGTCCACCACCACCACCCCCCCCATAAGGCTCCACTCTAGCACTTTTCACAGATTATTTCATTCCAGCCCCACAGAAGACCTGCGAAGCAATTATCATCAGTCTCATTCTGGAGACCAGGTAACTGAGACTCAGAGAGTTGAGGAAAGCTTCCCAGAACAGAATACCTACTCAGGCTATTAAGGATGAGCTCCCCCAGGGGTCAGGTTCTGCCCATTTCAAAAGCTATGCTTTTGCTTTTTTATTGCACTAAATTGTCATGAGTCCAGTTTTCAAGATTATGTCTTTTACATGACAAAAAGAAGCATTATGGGATACCCCACAAGCACTTCCTAAGGAAGAACCTTATTCCACTTATTTCTCATGAAAATTCAAATTCCCAAATTACTCACTCTTTGGTATTAAGACAACTAAAGCTCTCTGTTAGGATGACAGTGTTTTCTGTAATGGGGAGAATTCCAAATTAGGGCTCATTAAATGTTTATAAGGGTTTATTTTACCCAAGGCCCCATGGTAGGTGCTGTGGGGAACACAGAAAAAAAAAAAACCCGTACCCTCAAGAAACTTACAAGTTAGATAGCTACTTCAAATCTAAAGAACAGTTCCGGGTGGTAAATAGAAGTCTCCAGTCTCCTACAAGGTGAATTGCCAAACGAAATTTCTACACAATTTCTATACGCCTTCAGATGTTATACCCTTAATGGGCATCCTGGCTGCTCAAAATATGAATTCACTAAAATAACACCAGTCACCCCACCTGAGAAAACTAGCATTGAGAGAGGAGAGTTTTCAAAGGGAGGGAAGGCCCAGGAGGGCTTTGATGAGGAGGAAGCTCTAAGAGGTTGAGCCTCATTAGAAGAGAGGGCCTGGAGCAGTCATTAGAACTGACTGGACCATGTGGGGGTGGCAAGTGTCAGGGATAATTTGAGGAGTCCTATTTTGCATTCACCTATGGCACATGGAGTTGTCCGCACAGTTATATCCTGTCGCTTTAGCTCCCTCAGAAAGTCTCCCTCTAGGTAGGAAGAAAATCAAACCTGGTACTTAACAGCCTCAGTGTATAGAGGGCTCGCGATTAGAATCATTGGCCATGCACAGACCCCACCTGGGCCACAGCTTTTCAGAATCACATGTGACAAGGAAAGAACTTGCTCAGAGCTAGGGGTGTGCTGCAGCTCGTATGTCCCAGCTAGGGAGTCAGCTGGGAAACCTTCGGGAATCTGGTGATAACTGGCCATGGTGGGAGCATTTACACTGTGGAAATCGGCAAAAATTACAAATTAAAGCCCCTCTCCTCTGCTCCCCATCCTTCCCCTGTGCCCATCCTCTGTCTCCCTGCCCCTTCCTTTTTTTTTTCTTTCTTTCTTTTGGACAATCTGATAGTATACCACTGATTATTGCTGTCCAATACTGTCCTTTCTCTATTGTGTACATTAACTCTGTATCATTCAGTAAACCTCAAGTTTAAGACAGCATGCATAATGAATTTAACCATTTGGTATTTAGCTCTAAGAGACCAAGGTGGTATTTGCTTTAAAGCGAATATTCTTAAAGAGCCATTAGCAATCTCTATACAAATTAGATCAGTGGTTCTCCAAGTGTGGCCATGAATCAGGAGCATTAGAATTACCTGTGAACTTTATGGAATGCAAATTCCCCTTCACCCCAGATCTACTGAACTGGGAACTTTAAGAATGGACCCAGTCATTTGTGCTTTAATTAGTCCTCCAAATGACTGCAATGCACATTCAAGTTTGAGATACCGAACTAGAGTAAAACAAACTTGTGGCCTTTACCATTTACATATTGTATGCACTTTGTACACATTCATACCCACAGTTAAGAAATGAGCATGTATTTTCTAAGCACTGCTGTGTGCTCTAACATTGGTATTACAGTCAACCTTCAAGCCAGCCTCCAAGGTACCTCCTGGCATTCATGTCTTCCTTTAGTCTCCTTCCGTATTGAATCACCAGTGGTCTGTGTGACCAACAGAGTGATCAGAAATGCTGATGTGCGACTTCTGAAGCTGGGTCATTGAGGCATTGTAGTTTCCGTCTTGATCTCTTGGCTCACTTGCTCTGCTAGGACCCAGCCACCATGTTATGAGGACGGTCAAGTAGACTTACAAAGAAGCCCATGAGAATAGAACGGAGACACCTACTAGCCAGCACCAATTAGCCAGCCATGTGAGTGAGACCCCTTGGAAGTCAAGCCTTCAAATGCCATAGGACTGCAATCTCCTGAGAAACCTTGGGTTAGAACCACCCAACTAAGCCCCTCCTGAATTCCTAACCCATAGAAACTGTGAGAATTAAGGCACTAAGGTTTGGGTAATTTGCTGCACAGCAATGGATAACCAGCAGCAGATAAAGCACATGGTACTAAAAGTGCTTGAAGGCAGTTACACTTGAGGGGTTTGAACAGTATGAAGTTTCATGAAACAAGGTCTTTTCCAAAAAGAAGCTTACTGCTTATATGGGAGACAAGATGCATCTGCACTAAAAGTAAAATTTTTTAAGTGTTATTTATTAAGCGATCACAAGCCTAGGGGAAAAAATGATTCTACAAATTCTTTGAAAAATAAGTTAAGCTGCACAGTCAAGTTCTCCAGCTGCCTTGAAACCCCAGGACAGCAGTTTAATCTGTTCCCCTTCTAAATACACTATCCCCTTCCCAAGCTTTTTAAGCAGAAGGAATAGGAAGTTGCTCACTGCTGTTGGTGAGGTGAGGTGTTTGTAGTGAAAACCAGTCATACAGGGCACACCGATGTCATTTCTGCAGACGGCAGGGGACCCAGGGCTGCATGTCAATGACTGCCTTCAGTGTACCTAAGGAGGCTAACCAACAAGGCTAACTTCCAGTCTCTGGAACCTTCATAAATCCCCTCATTCATTCCTGACATAAACTCATGATTGTCTCATTTTCCTGGGGAGAAAACTGCCTCCTGGAGCAGATAAGCAAGATCACCCAGCTAATAAGTGGCAGAGCTGTGAACGGTCTGACTCAAAGCCCAAGCTCTTTGTAATCCAGCACATGGCCTTCAAGGAACTCTCGCTGTCTTCAGAAAAATCTTTGGTGTTGGCTTGTGTAACATAATACTTCAAGGTAACACATGTTCATTGCACGAAACCTGAAAGGTATGAAATTCAGAGTCCCCACCAGTTCTGTTCTCTGGAGGCGACCATTGCTATCAGTTTCTCACATGTCTGCCTAGAGATGGTTTATCCAGCTTGATCATTAGCCATTCTCCCAAGGGCTTATTAAAGCACCACAGTGTGCATGAGGGAAGCAGAAGCAGCTGCATACCCAGAGGTTTCCTCACACTCCAGAACATTCTGCTCTTTGCTGTGGCAGTGAGCAGTTCCACAATACCAGCGTCCTCAGTGCCCAATGTACTGCCAGCCACAAGGACCCCAGGCTCCTGATGTCCTTGATACTTGCTCCCTTCTATGCCCCATACTCTCTTCCTTCATGCAACCTGGGAGGGTTGCAGAGGGGCTTGGGACCAACACCTGCTGGCTCTTCCTTATTAGAAAGTGATGCAGGGAGATAAGCCGGGGGGCTGGGTTCAGGTTCCAGGTCTAGGAACTTGAGCTAAATCAGTCCAGCTCTCTGGACCTCACACTGGACCTACCCTAGAGGGATAACGAAGTCAAAGAGGACCCTTGTGCCTGTCCTTACACCCCTGTGTGCCCTGTGTCCTCAGGGACCCACAACACAGCACCTTGAGGTTCTTGTTCATTTTACAGATGGAGAAGCAACCCCTGAGGACAGAGACTGTGCTTCTCCCCATTTCCCTCTCCTCTGCAGAGCACCTGACATGCAGTAAACGCTCCTTAAAGACTTTTTGAAAATCCTTCTACATACATTCAAGCATTCTTCCTAAGGGCATGACCCCCTTATTTTAAATTATAGCTTTCCTTGTTCTGTTTTTTACAGTACTTACTGTCTTCTAAGGTATTACGAACTTTACTTATTTATTATGCTTATTGTCTGGTTCCCTTTGATGGTTAATTTTATGTGTTAACTTGGATAGGCTATGGTCCTCAGATGTTTGGTCAAATACCAGTCTCCACATGGCTGTGAAGGTATTTTTAAAATGAGACTGACATTTAAATCAGTAAACCCCGAGTGAGCAGATGTCCCCCTGTAATGTTGGTGGGCCTTGTGTAATACGTTGAAGGCTTTAAGACCAAATAGACTAAACCCCTTCAGTCAGAGAGGGAATTCTGCCTCCAGATCGCCTTTGGTCTAGAACTGCAACATCACCTTGGATCTAGGCTCCAGCCTGCCGGCCTACCCTATACAGATTAGACCTGCCAAACACCATAATCGTGTGAGCCAACTACTGAAAATAAAGTGTGTGCGTGTGTGTGCATGTGTGTGCGTGTGCGTGTGTGTGTGTGTGTGTGTGTGTGTGCATGATTGGGTATACACTGCTGATTCTGTTTCTCCAGAGAACCCTAACTAATATACTCCCCAAGACCCGCACCCCACATATAAACTCCATAAGGACTGGACTTTTCTTTTTTTTTTTTTCAAAACTTTATTTCAGGGGCACCTGGGTGGTTCAGTTGGTTAAGGGTCCAACTTCGGCTCAGGTCATGATCTCACCACTAGTGAGTTTGAGCCCCGCAGCAGGCTCTGTGCTGACAGCTCAGAGCCTGGAGCCTGTTTTGGATTCTCTGTCTCCCTCACTCTCTGCCCCTCCCCCACTCACACTCCGCCTCTCTCAAAAATAAATAAACATTTAAAACAATAAAACTTCATTTCACTGTGAGAGGAACACTTAACATGAGATCTCCCTCTTATCACCAACTACAGGAACGATGTTACACAGCAGATCTCTAGAATTTACTGACCTTGCTTCACTGAAACTTTATGTCTACTAATTAGTACTTCCCCATTTCCCCTTCCTCCAGCCCCCAGCAACCACATTTCCAATCTTAGATTCAGTGAATGGGTCTGTTTTAGATGCCTCATATAAGTAGAGTCAAGCATATTCATCTCTCCGTGACTGCCTTGTTTTATTTAGCATATTGTTCTCATGGCTCATCCTTATTGCACTTATATTACAGAACTTTCCTCTTTTTAAAAGCTGAGCAGTATCCCCTTATATGTATATACCACATTTTATTTACCTGTTCATCTGTCCAGAAATTTTTTTCCTTATTTTGTTCACTGATATATCTTAGGTACCTACAAGAGAGCCCATCACAAAGTTGTGCTAAAATATCTATTGAATGAGTTCCAAAAACTAGAAGTGTCATTGGTATGCTACTGTTGCGCGACCTAACAGAATTCTGACAACATTTAAAAATTGTATCTTTTATGAGATTTAAAGATCTGTCTAGTATTTACTCTTAATGAACCTTTAGCCTAGGTTTAAAAGTCGAACTACAGTACAGGTAAAAAGTGTTCCAGACATTTATTATTTGGTTAAGCACTACAAATGTCTGGCAATGGAATTGCTTTGTTATCCTCAGATAAGCCTTTGTTACCAAAATAATCTTCCACTAAAGGCATAAAAAGATTACAGAATCAGACACAGTTAAAAAAAAAAAAATCCCACTGCCCATCTTTGCATCAAAATTGTACTCTAAACGTATCATATCAAATACACATGAAGGACCTTGACCGTTTTAGGGTGATGCGGGATACTCAGCTATTTCCTCTTCCTCATTAGCATTAGAAAGCCTTGGTTATGTGTTCAGCCCCACGGAATGGATTATGACTGGTTTAAGCCAATTAAGACCATCCTATTACCCATTTTCTCAGCTTCTTTGCATTACAGTATAATTCTGGCCTTGAGATCCTAGCAAGAGCCTTCTTGGGCATTTATGGGAAAGTATTTTCTCCCCTAGTAACAAGGAAGATGCACTTGGCTCCACCCCTTCCTCTTTTTTCTGCTTCCAATGTGGACATGGTGGCGGGACCTGCAGTAGTCACCTTGTGACCATGAGGGAAAGGCCAAGATAGAATCGGGCATCAGTCCTGACATCATTAAGCTGTTCAACTAAAACCAAAGCCTCCTACATCTAAACTTCTTGTAATGTCAGAAAACCCACATACACTTTAGCAGTTGTGGTCAGGTCATCTGTTTCATGAAGCAAAAAAGCATTCCTAAATACACCGATGGCAATATATTACAACCACCAAGCTTACCGCCAGAGAAAATGCAGTCGATGCTCTTCCTCCACTTAAGCTACAGAAACGGCTACAGGAGACCCTTTAGTGTGTTAACAAAGCCACCTTCACAAAATTACCCTTTGTGAAATCTACGATGTGAAATCTATAATGTGTCCGCAAAATTCACCAATAAAGCCCAGCTTAATCAGCGTTATAAAACTGTTCTGGATGGAAGTACAGCCTTGGTGTAATGGAACAATCACTGATACATGAATCAGGAACCATAAATTCAAGCTCTAACTACTAGTAACATTGTTATCACAGGCAAATCACTGTTTTAGGGCCTCTTTCTCATTTATACAATGAAGCAGTTAAAACTGGGTAAGCTGGGAATCCCCTTTAAGGGGGGACATTCTATGTAAACTTTATGTAAACTGAAAACTATAATAAAAAGTCACAAAATTCTTCTGTGGCCTCCTAATTTGCTGACTGCTTTCCAGCTTCTAGAGTTGACATTGTAATGCCTTGCATAAGTTTGAAAGAACAAACCCGCTTGCATTGGCTTGTACATATGACCTATCTTTTCAAAGTGCACTGGGACAAAGGTAGTGGCAGTTTCACACCATGCAAACTACAGATGCGAAGCAGAGTCCTAACAAGTTCTCCAAGAGGAAGATATTGCCCGTAGTAAGTGCTGTCCCTTAGTATCCAGACTTAGGTCTGCCGTCTTCCAGAATGCCCAAAGCACGGATGGACTGATTCAATGCTTCCCTATAATCACCCCATCCATGTTAGCTAGTTATCCATTTTCTCTTTTTCAAATTAGCACAATCGTTTTGTGCTCTTGTCCTTGATCTTTCACTAAAGGAAGATTAAACCATCTATAATAGGATGCTCTCAGTACTCCACTATGTTATGCTGCTTGCATATTCATTATTGTCCAGGCTACAGTGTTTTATTGTTCCAATTTTAGCTTGTTTTGTGCTGTGTGGTGAATTCTGAACTAGACAACTGGGTTGAATAATTTGGTGGGCTTTCAGGAGGGTACCCAGATGTCTTCCTTTTCTTTCCCTCACCAGAGCCACACACCCGCACACAGCCTCTCAAAGCCACTGTACAGAGATGCAGGCACCATGCCAGGCATATGTAAGGGCTGGGTAATCAGAGATCACAGGGGCACCTCATGGCCTCAGGAGCCTGCAGTCAGGTGGAAGACACAGATAAGTGAATACTGTACTACAGGGCTATAAGGGCAGCACAGAAGTATGCAAATGGCACCATGAGCCCAGAGTAGGGCTTCCTAACTGAATACGGGAGAGATGGGTGCATGGAAGTCAGGGCAGCCCTCCTCTCCCTAAAGGAAGACCGTTATTTGGACAGCTTGAATAGTGCAGGCTGGCACGTTCCAGTGTGTGCACAGAGGGATGCCTGCTAATGTTTCAACTCCCCTCTCCGGCCCCGCCCACCACCTCTCTTCTCTGTATTCTCTCCACTCTCCTGCCTGCTCTCACTTCCTTGGCTTGCGTAGGGAGAGCTGACACTCTGTAGACACCACCACCCAATGAGCTCGTGCCAGGCCATCTGACCCTACATCTGGGACCCACCTTGGCTCCCCTCCCAGGGCTTCTTTGACAAGGACTCCTGTTTGTGTTTATAAGTTGGATTGTTTCACAGCCCTGTGAATTCTGGAAGTGTAGAATCCAAACAACCGAGGCCTTGCACTGCATGGGCACTTTCCAAATGAGCAGAGCGGAGGAAGAGTGTTTGGGACTTCCTAGGAGGTCTGTAAAAGGGCCCTGGAGTCAGGAAAGGGCAAGTCCAAGCCAGGGGCCAGAAGGCGAGGGGCTGGTGGAAGTGTACTCAGGAACTTGCACCTTGTTCTCAATACTGGCAGCCCCCAGAGCTCAAACGGGACAAGGAAAGCAGGGGGCCACAGAGAAGAACTTTCCAGATCATTAAAAGGGTGGAGAATAAACCCCAAAGAGGAGGGAGAAGAAAGAAAAGAGAAGGAAGGGAACCCAAGGGCCACGTAGTTAATGTCAGTCTTTCAGGATGTGAAGGGTTATTGCCAAGAGGCTCTTCCTCCTCTTCCTTGTTGACAGTATAAGACAGAGGGTTCCTGGTATCTCAGGAGGACTTCCCTGACAGTGAGTACTGTTATACTTGGGTGACTGGGCAAATAATACATTCGCCTTTCTGGAAGACTTTAGTAGGAACATCTATTGTCCATCACTTTGGGGTGGTTTATAGTGGTCCAGCTCAGAGAAAAGGGTGATTAAATGGATGCCCAGTTTCCTTCAAGACTTCACATACTCTGTTTCTACTAAGAAAGCAGTGACATAACCCCCAAGTTCCGTGATAAAACCAAAGCTATGTTAAATAAACATGTTACTGTAAAGATCCAACAACTCTACTAACAATAATTTCCATCTCCCCTCCCCTTTAAACTTAGAAACCAGCCTCCTAATTTATTTTTAAAAAGGGGGAAATAAATCAGGCAGGATAACTCACTTTGGTCATTTTGTGTTAGACATTCTTTCTTAGAAAGTAAACTGACCATAGGGCACCTGGGTGGCTCAGTTGGTTAAGCGTCTGACTACTGATTTCAGCTCAGGTCAGGATCTCACAATTTGTGGGTTTGAGCCCCATATCAGGCTCTGCACTGACAGTGTGGAGCCTGCTTCAGATTCTTTCTCTCCTTTCTCTCTGCCCCTCTCCTGCTCATGTGCTCTCTCTCACTCTCTCAAAATAAATAAATTAATAAATTTTTTTAAAAAAGTAAACTGATCAGCTTGCTTCATTTCTTAATCTACAAAAAGCATTTTTTATTATAAATATTTCCAGACATACTGAAAAATCAAATAGCTCAACAAAGTTCCATATACTCATCACCTTGATTTAAAACAAGTATGTCAAGGGGCTCATGACTGGCTCAGATGAAGGAATGTGTGGGTCTTTTTTTTTTTTAATTTTTTCAACATTTATTTATTTTTGAGAGAGACAGAGACAGAGTGCGAGCTGGGGAGGGGCAGAGAGAGAAGAAGACACAGAATCTGAAGCAGGCTGCAGGCTCTGAACTATCAGCACAGGGCCCAATGCAGGACTCTAACTCAGGAACTGCAAGATCATGACCTGAGCCAAAGTCGGCCTCTTAACGGGACTGAGCCACCCAGGTGCCCCATGTGACTCTTGACCTTGGGTTGTAAGTTCAAGCCCCATTTTGGGTGTAAAGATTACTTAAATAAATATTTCAAAAATAAAACTACTATGTCAAACAAAATTAGTAATAATTCCAAATGTCCCTAACTGTCTAGTTCACAATTGGCTTGCTCAGATCAGGACTCAGGCAATGACCTGCATTATACTTGGTTACATTTGATTGTTTTGCCTCTGCAGTGTTATGCCTTTGCTATAGTGACATCTGTAGGATGATTTACATTCCTAATCTGTCAGCTGGCCTCTCTGTGTTTCCTCTGTTCCCTATTAAATGGAATTCAGCTTTGCAGCTTGATTAAATCCAAGTTCAACTTTATTTTGCCAAGAAGACTTCCTAGGTGGGTCTGAATGGTTTGTATCTCAAGAAGCACTTGACCTGCAGTTCTTCTTTTTTTTATTTCTGAGAGAGAGAGAGCGAGAGCGCGCGTGAGCAGGGGAGGGTCAGAGAGAAAGAGAGAGATACAGAATCCGAAGCAGGCTCCAGGCTCTGAGCTAGCTGTCAGCACAAAGCCCGATGCGGGGCTCGAACCCACAAACTGTGAGATCATGACCTGAGCTGAAGTCGGAAGCTCAACCAACTGAGCCACCTAGGTGCCCCAGCCTGCAGTTCTTCTCTTAATGATGCTATCATTAATGACTGGGCTCAGAAGGTAACAGCTTGATGCCTTCCCATGTGAAGTTCTCCGCCAAGTTTAGCTAATGGTTGCATCCACTGATGATCACTGCCTGAATCATTGATTTCACCAGAAACCACAATATGGAAATTTTGCTAATTCTATCATTCCTTCCACATTTATTGTCACATTGCCTCTTTACTCATATATTTTAGCTTCAAAGCAGAAGAATAATATAAAAATATGCATACGTAGAAGTGATTCCTGATTCAGCAATTCAGGAACATCTCTCAGCTGAATCTACAGGTCTTGATTTGAGGAGACAATGGTAGGTGGAAACGTGGAGACAAGAAGAGCTTGAGATAGAGAAACAGGGTGAGGGTCCCGAGACTGCACATGCTGGGTGACCTGAACTCTGGCTGTAAGTAAGCCCAGAGAAGCATCGGGACTTCTGGGAAGTAAAAACAGAACATACAGAACCAAGAAAGGAGAAAAGAGGGAAAGAAAGAGCAACGTCCAGGATGTGAAATTATCTTAATGAAGTTTGGAGACATCAGGACCTCACCCAGGACGATGGTAACAGAATTGAAATCCACACGATTCTGACAGAACCACTGGATGACAGGCATGGGTGAGATTCTGGTGAGTGGAAGACTGAGTGAGGTCACTGACTGTCCCCCCAGGGGGCAGTGACTGGCCCCTGCTGGCATGGAAGCCTAGTGCAAACCCCAACTGTCATCTGAGTCCAGGGGGAAGGCCCAGGGGCCACTAGTGCTTGGAAAGCAAACCTCCTGTGGCGTCTGCTGTAGCTATTCCTCCCCTGCCTTGACTGCTCTGAACACTGCCTTCTTTATTTCTCCTTCCAGGGAGACATAACCATCCCCATTTGTTTTCCTGTTCCCCAGACCCCCCCCCCCCCCCCCCGGAGAGAAAATTAATACCATGTTTGCTTACACAGTCATCACCCTCTTAGCAGCTGCTCTTGGAGGACAGGACTATATAGATAAGCCGCTCCAGCTGCCACTGTGTGGTAATTAGAATCTCCTGCTTCCAAAATGTAATTCTGGCCACACGACCACTCCTGAGTTAGGAAGAGAGGAAAGGCAGGAGAAACACAACCTCTAATGGAAGCAAGAAAGCTACACAGGGTCCTCTCTGCTCAGCTCAGGTTTAAAAGTCAAGGGCAAAAAGACAGACAGAGACATGCAAGTCAAGATGAATTTTAAAAATCTGTCAAGATCTTGTAAGAAACATATCCAGATAAAATCCCAAACGTGATAGAGGCTTATGAGAAGCAAAGACAACACCAGAAAATTCTAAAATATTGGTGAGAGCAAAATTAATAGGCAACACAAAACAAAGTGTTAGAATTCCAACCAGGCTATTATGTTCTCTAGCATTGAGAAGAGTCTGCAAATTGGACAGGGCAGAACCAGGGTCCTAGAAAACAATCCAAGTCCAACGTCAAGCCAGGAGATAGTGGAAAATCGTTGAGCTATGGCAATGTATAGGTGTTAGATTAGCAAATTTACATTTGGGATGGGGAGGAATATTCAAAAAGACCTTCAGAGGATCTGTTAGGGGTTCCCACAGGCTCCTGAAGAAGACGGGAGACAGTAGTTGAGCAAATGTCCCAGTCTCAGAAAGAAAAGCTGATTTCGGAAGGTATAGGCAGTTCATCCTGATCTAAGTCCTCCTTAAAAATGCAACATGGATTATTAAACAGGTGTGTGTGAACATCACAAGAAGACACACTGATCTCTTGGCATCCATGTAAATTAACTAAAAATAAGTTATGTTCTAGGCCATTTGTTACATGGGATTCTTAGGGCAAGTACATTAGAATGTCATTCTAAAGCCCTTAATTAAGGAAATCTTCCACAGTCAAAGGGAGATAATGTGGGGATTTGGTCTTGCTGCCTTTCAGTCATATTAAATAGTAGGATAGACACTTAAGAGGAAACCTGCTTCCGTGTATGGCGGGGCACGGCTTGGTAAGCATACGGCCTTAATCAAGAGAACAACCCCCACTGAATGCCCATGTACAGGCTCCAGGTGTGACATGCTCTGGGCCCCAAAGATGAATAAGACCTCTCCCAGAAGAGAAGATTTCACTGGTATCTTTATATCAGTAAATATAGTCTGATAGTCCCCCAGGGAAACACTGCAGCCTTCCGAGTGTCCAGTCCTCTGTGAGATCACGTAGGCTCTACTGAAAGGGAAAGCCTTCATCCCTACCCATGGGGATCCCCAGCCTTGCTTGGGCCATGAGGATGTCCTTGCCATGATTATTTAGGAGAAAAGAAGAGCAGTGACTCACAGAGGGGCAGGGGTGGGGAGAGACCTGACCTAGTCAAGGGGGGTTTGATAAGGCTTCTTGAAGTAATGTGTGCTGTTGAAAAATGAGAATGTATAGGCAGACAGGGATTTCGATAAAAATCTCATCCAAACACAAGGTTTAGACTACAGAATTATAAGAACAGTGGTAACAATAATAAAAACAGTGAAAAGTCACTGCTATGTCTTACCGACTTCCTATACGTCTGCTAAATACTGTGCACCTCTATTTGATCCTCACAATAAACCTATAGAGGAGACTTGCTTTCCCTATTTTGCAGGAAACTTAGACTCAGCAAGGTTGAGTAATATATGCTAGGTCACAGAGCTGGTAAATTGAGCTGACATATGGTAAGATAGTGTAAGAAATGAGAAAAATTACATTTGCTGGCTTAGCAGACTTAAATTCCTTTCACTTGACTATTTTCGAAATGATGCACTTACAAATACATATTTATTCACTAAGTCTATCCATTAAACATATAATACAAGGCACCACTCTGAGCTCCGAGAAGATGGTCTAACTCTGAAGGCAGATGGACCTTTAGCTAAATTTATAGCCAATTAGTGCTGGGAGCCAATAGCATTTCCCCCTATAGAAAGTTGGGTTCGTTTTCCATCAAAATATTATTTAATGGCAAGACCCCGAGTGGAATGTTCCAGAAGACCTTTAGCAATTGTGCACTGCATGTTATTTAAACTAAAAACAATGCCGTGAAAAATTGCACTTCAGCACAAGCTGCAGAGAACACACCAAATGGAACTGGCCGGCTGAAAAGGAGACATGATGATTGAAATATTTTCCAGACTATTACATCCTTGAAAGGTTTAAACAGTGAGGAGGAAGACAGGGAAGGGAAGGAGGATGATTTAGGGTGTTTCATTTAAAAACAACAGGATTAAATTAACCTTGGGGAGGGGGGGATAATGGTAGACGATAGTGGGGAGAAATATTATACAAGATGCAAGAAGCTTCCCAAAGGAAAAGTGTGGCGGGCTGCAGAATTTTCCAGCCCAGCAAAGCAGGCAAAGCCATCTATCATTAAAGTCATTTACAAGCAAACTTGACAAATTGCTTAGAAAATATATCAGGGGCCACATATCCTAGACTTAGGAACGGACAAATGAATGGGTCTTTTCTATCCCTAAATGGGGGGAAATGGACTATTCTTTGAGATTTGTTCTCTTGCACTCTTTCGGTTTCATTTCCTCAACTTTAAAATGGATATCAACCAATAAGTTCCCCAACTGGGTGTGTGGGTGTTATATCAATTATAGCACTAATACAATTTCAACCCAGCAAAGGAGATGGATTGCATGACAAGTTTTAAATGTCTATTAACTGAACTATCATATTAATAAAGCCGACTTCTTAATCCTCATTTACTTAGAATTTTCAGTCAGGCTGCAGAAATTCTAAATTACACAAAGCAGCCAAAAGATAAAAAGGAAAATTTCCAGAATTAAAACCCAGCAGACCTAAACACTTAATGACTTCTCAGCATACTGAGGAAAAATCAAAGGTTTGCTCATGGGGGAAAGTGTAGGTGTGACAGGCCCAGCTTGGCCGGCTCTGGAGAGCTTCTGTGAGAGGCCTCAGCCTTCCTCAGGGCTTTGCTCTTTTGGCTTGACAGCTCCAAGCTTGGATTCACATGACCAGAATTAATGTTTGAGCACTGCTGCCCCCTGCTGGACATATGGAACCCATTCCGTCTAGGGCCCAAAGAAATGTCCTTTACAAATTCCAATTACTTACCAATTGCCCTTCATCCATCCCCCACCTGAAAGAGCTCCCTTCCCCAAAGGACTCTGTTAGGAGACAATTTCATCCAAGCTAATGCACAAACATCCCTTATAATGTAATTAGTGAGATTTCTCATACTGTAACCCCGATGACCCTCCATCAGCATGGCTTGCCAGGGGCTGTAGAAAATATGAAACACATCATCTTGCTGCTCCAAGGACCACTTTAGGAAAATATTCCATTGAGTTCACATTAATTCAAACACTAATGGTTTTTCTTCTTAGACGATCCAGGAACAGACAAAATGTCAGCCAGTCCCTCCCTCCCTCGTCTACCTTTCATAGTTGTGTATGATGCCTCTTCCTTCCCACTGAGGCTCCTTTAAAGATAGAGGCTCTGCCAATGTCCACTGAGGCCAGGTGGAGCTGGACTGGACCTTCATTTTTATAGCCAGCCTCTGGAAGGCAGCATACTTCAGAAAGAGCGAAGGGAAGGAAGAAGAGTAATTTTGGTTGGGATGATCGTGTCTTCTCAGTGCAGGGGGCTGCACATTCCTTATATCAGGAATATAAGGGCTGAGGAGCAGTCCACTGCTCGACCACAGCGTACAACTCAGCAGCCGGTCCTCAGCATCCTGTCCACACCAACTGTACCGGACCAAGTCTTAGCAAAACCCCTGCCAACAATGGCTCCCGACATACCTGTCTCTCTTTACCTACCCAACCCTGACACGCCCAGTAATCACTCCACCACAGCACTCTCTGCCGCCCACATCCCAGCCCGTGCGTGGGGAGTGTGGTGAGGGGGGCTCTTACTATAAACCAGTGGTTCTCAAAACTCACCCGGGGACTTGTCACAAATGCAAATTCCTGGGCCCCAGCCTTGCCCACTGAATGAGAAACTCTGGGGTAAGGCCCAAGCAAGCTGGGTTGGACAAGTCATCCAGAGATTCTGATGCATACTTGGGTTTCAGAACCGTTTCTATAAAAGTCTTCCATTTTTCTCCACATGCCAACTCCCAAACAAAAAGGACTCTTGGCCATGTCTTATTATTGCAGCTTGGAAAAAAAAAAAACAAACATGTAAAAAGTCTGAAAAACTATTCTTCGTGCCCATCTGATTACTGATGCTGACGGCCTATTCATCTGGGGGAGGCCTGGATAAACTGGAAACCTCCCCAGGAAACCTTCCCCAGTCCTCCAGCCGCTGGCCTGGAAAATTCCCTCCCTCTCTCCTTGTGTGTCTTCTGCACTGGCCAACCATAATTGCCACAGGGTCTCCCTGTCCCTTGTTACGCAGAGTATGATGCTGGGCAGGCTCATCTGCATCCCCTGGGAGCTTATTAGAAACCAGGATACCAGGGGCGCCTGGGTGGCTCAGTAGGTTAAGTGTCTGACTTCAGCTCAGGTCATGATCTCACGGTTCAGGAGTTTGAGGCTTGAGTCGGGCTCTGTACTGACAACTGAGATCCCGGCGCCTTCTTCGGATTCTGTGTCTCCCTCTCTCTCTGCCTCTTCCCCGCTTCTGCTCTGTCTCTCTCTCTCTCAAAAATAAATGTTAAAAAAAATTTTTTTTAAGAAACTGGGATTCCAGCCCCACCGCAGAAATGCTAACCTGAATCTGCAGTTAACGAGGTCTCCGCTGGACTCAGAGGCACACTGAAGGTGGAAAACTATCCCAGTTGAGTGCTCTCTGCACACTCACAGACACACACATGCACATGCACTGTGGCTGTGAGGCACTTTTAGGGCAGTCTGGGCTCTAGTCCACTCTAGGTCTCTGGGATCTAGAGTACAGCCAGCTGTATCAGCCACAGCACAAATATGTGTCTGGTGAGTGAATGCTAACAATGAATGAAGGACTCCTTTTTGAATCCTCGTATTTTGAACCCTTACGAAGTCTCGAATGACTCCATGCAGGAATAAACTCTAATAGTGGGTTTTCAAGCCCTGTGGTGCACAGTGGAATCTGAGGGACTTTATGGATGGGGCGTCTCCAATCACGCCACATGCCCAGTCACAAATGACTGGCTAGGCAGAGTGTGTAAAGCATCTGCCTCCCACATACCGCCTGGCTGATTCTCCAACGTCTCTGGAACAGGAAGTGAAGGGCTGTCAGCTTTCAAGTGACTGACATGCAATTATCTATAATGATCCAAAGTTAGGTCAGAGAATGCTGGTCCTGGAAGTTGGGCTTTACCAAGTCACAGATGAGAGGTGAAATGACCATGACCCCAGCACCCAATCCAGGCTTCCTGGGCTGGCCAATCAGGGGCTAGAGCCCAGGCTTCAGATGGGGCTACATTTAAAAATTTTTTTTTAATGTTTTTATTTATTTCTAGGAGAGAGAGAGAGAGACAGCGTGAGCAGGGGACAGTCAGAGAGAGAGGGAGACACAGACTCTGAACAGGCTCCAGGCTCTGAGCTGGCAGTCAGCACAGAGCCCGACGCGGGGCTCAAACCCACGAACCGTGAGATCATGACCCAAGCGAAAGTCGGACGCTCAACCGACTAAGCCACCCAGGTGCCCCAGATGGGGCTACATTTTAAATACTATCACTGTCTTGGGGCACCTGGGTGGCTGAGTCCGTTGGGCGTCCAACTTTGGCTCAGGTCATGATCTCACAGTCCAGGGGTTCAAGCCCCGCATCAGGCTCTGTGCTGACAGCTGGGAGCCTGGAGCCTACTTCAGAGTCTGTGTCTCCCTCTCTCTCTGCCCCTCACCCATTAGCTCTCTGTCTCTCTCTCTCAAAATAAAGACATTTAAAAAATTTTTAATAAATAAATAAATACTACCACTGTGTCAAGACCCAACACAAATTACTCTTCACTACTGTCTCACTATCCCCACCCCCATGGCACCCTTGGATAATTGGTATTTATTTGGCTGCTAAGACCTAACCTAAGACCAATAGGGACTTAATCTGAAGTTTTATATTTGTCTCATGAAAAAGCCCAAGAAGACAGGTGACCCAGGGGTGAAAGTGCCTCTGCTCCATGTGGCCACCCAGGTGTGCCATCCCTACAATGCCATTTCATGCTCTAAGTGGAAACTGGACCTCCAACCCCCTGCTGGGGTTCCCATGAGAAAGCAGAATGGGGGGGAGGAAGGCAATTTCCTTTTGAGGATGGGGCCCTTCAGTACACACATCACTTCTGCCCACATCTGCCTGGCTTTGATTCGGTCACTGGTTTTATCGAGTAAGGGAGGCTGGGAGAGACAGACTCTACCTGCGTGGCCTGTGACCTACTCAGACGAAGGGGATCCTACTAATAAGGGAAAGAGGGAGAATGGGTGTCGAGGGACACTGTCTACCAACAACCCATACTCCTCTATTAGATGAGGCCACCTAGGAACTTGGAATTGATGGGTGTGTGTCTGTGTGATGCCTTAATGAGAGAAAAGGCTCGACAGGGATCAGGGAGAGCAGGACAGGGATGCAGAAAAGGGGACATCAGACTACCCTGCAAATATAATTCATTATTCTTTATATTATCAAATACCAAACTTTGTTGTTTCTGTGCCCAAAAGGCCTTACACATACCGAATCCTTAGAACATGCAGATTTATGCAACTTGGGGTTCAGTTTTCCCATGGAGGTGACAAGATAGTTGGGCTGGGAAAATGTAGGTTCCTCCAGCTATGAAGCTCCCTCTGCTTCTCTCCCTTGGACCCTGTCTGAGCTAAGGCGGTCATCAATGACCTCTCTGCCTAGAGAATTCCCATTCAAGCCTCTTCCTCCTCCTTGGACTCTGGATATCCAGCATTTCCATCACCTTTTACCGCAGGGGCCACCTCTCAGTTTACCTGCAGGGCCTCAGAAGTACAACTTGCATGAGGAATAAATGCATCAGCCCATTCCTTCAGGATGTCAGCAGAAGGACTTGAACCCACAGAAGAATTCAGTGCTCAACAAGGGGGAGACAAGCTGACCCAATGAATCACGGTCATTTCAAAAGCATCCCAGAACAACTGCAGGGTCTGTGGGACAGTTGTTACTTCAGGACATTTCCCAAGCATCCATCCTGTCCCCCACCCCCCACAACACACACACCCTGCTAAAACCACCACCAGCTCTGTCCACTCCCACACAGGGCCACATTGCTCCTGGACCATTTATGCAGAGCTCCAGAAGTGGCACAGATGCTTTTGGAATCCCTTGCCCATCCCCAGCTTCCACACCCTCCTTCCCATCCCATCCTCATTTCTTTCTCCCCCTTTCAGGTCTATCTATAATGGGAAGCCCTACTTGATCTTGAATTCTTCATAGAAGATTCATAATATTTCTGGTAGGAGGGGCTTAGAAACCAGCCACTTCAATCTTCTTACTTTACAGGAGGGGAAATTAGGCTCAAAGAGGTTAAAGAATTTACCAAAGTCACATGATTTGCAATTAGGACCTGTAGGGGTTCAGAATAAGTTGCCCCAAGATGTACCACTTTTGCATGCAGATCCCTTCAAGCTGAAAACATCAAGGCCAAAAAATCTTGACTTTAACCTTGCCTGTGACCTTCTCCCTAACTGCCTAGAAAAATTTAGGCAGAAGGCCAGCTCCAGGAAGACAGCAGTCACCAGAGATAACTATATTACAATATAAACTAGGGATGGTAGAGAGGGAGGAATTTGGCAAAGTCTGTTTATTAAAATTCTTCTCTGTTTCTTACTGCTCTGTATGGTCCAGAAAATATTTGTTTATCAAACATTTAATCTTTATCATCTTCTTGTGAATTGTCTTCCTTCCCTTTGAAGTCCCAGATCCCTACTTCCTTTTCCTTAGTTCAGGATGACATATAACCCTCATTTTGCCTAACTATCTTTGGAATCCTGTGTTTATGTGGGTTCCCCATATGCACATAATTAAATTTTATTTTCTCTCGTTAATCTGTCTCATATCAAATTAATGCTTAGGCCAGCTAAAAGAATCTTGATTTACAGAGGAAAATTTTTCCTCCCCAACAGACCCAAGGTTGCCCATGTGTATCTGGCACAGCTGACTTTCTTTTCTACCATGCTCCTTCTCTCATCCATTTACTTGTTCCTTCATTTATTCTTCTATCAAATAGTAATAGTAGCAGTGACAGTGAGCCTTTATTATTTCCTTTGTTCCAGGCAGTATTCCTGGTACTTCACACACATTGTCTCACTGAATCTTCCAGTCTACTCAATAAGAAAGATATTCTTATTATTCCCATTTCGCTGTTGAGAATACCAAAGCCCAGACTGGAATAATAAACTTGTCCAACTGCCTTTACCTCCGTCACAAGTGGTGTGACAATGAATGAGCTAAAAGTTCAAGCCCTCTGCCCACACTCCACCCCAAAACACCCTGTCCACCCCTGCCTATTTTCCTTCTGGGATTTCCCTCACTCCTGCTCCTTTCCCTGGCCCCCTGGTTCTTCACCCCACAGAACTGGTCTGGCACATCAGTTTCTCAACTTTTCAGTGATAAGAATGTTGTCGGTGATAAAGGAGAGAGTTAGTGGCATAGATAAAACTATAGCATACTGTAAATGTGCTTCTTTAGCTCCCAAATTTGGGATATGATTTGAATATTCCAGAAGGTCTGTTATCCCAGCTAGCTGTCCCCAGTTCAGAGACAGAAATGAGGGGTAGAAGAAGCTGAGCGCAGGGCAGCCAGGCAGACTGTCACCCCAGAGATGCCACCAAGCAGAGAACCCAACATGGAGGCCTGGGGGTTGCTTGCCAATGTGGGAGCTTCATCAGTCAGATTGATCCCCTGGTTTTACAGGGATTTGTCTCCTTTCAGAGGAAGCTCATCTGGAGGAAAGAATCCAGTCCCAACTCAATTTCGATGTCACACCACACTCTGGAGTGAAAGGATATGGAAGCCCCAGTCACCGGTCAGCCAGGAAACTGGCAGCTCTCAGCTAGCATTTCACAGTGGTGCCAGTAAGATTGCCTTTAATAGCACACTTGCAGTGATGGGCAGCAGTCAAGATAAAATTATAAACCCCACAGGCGCAGGTGGCCAGATGAGAACTGTTTTAACACGCTGAAATAAAAATGCTCCCTGGTGAGTTTCTCTCCTGCCTGTCAATCTAGCCAAATTTCTGAAACATGAAGCTCTAGCCTCTAGCTCCTGCACCTGCAATCCTGACACCCACATGGCACATGGGGGCGTGTCCCCTGAAGAAATCAGGTGATGATACTTCGGTGAGAAAGGGGAAGCTGAGGCAGGCACCAGGCCCAACAGTACCCCCTCAGTGCCCCTGTGAGATGGGGACAGCTGGGTCTTCCTTCCTGATTATTTCCCTCCACCAGGAAGGTGTCCCCCCTTCCTTGATTCTCTGGGGCTTGGGGCTCATGCTGCCTTCCTGATCTTACACTTAACTCTCTGGGGGGCACTTGCTATCAGCTTTAGCAGGCCTTAATACTAAATCCTAACTTTTCTATTTTGTAGCATTAACCTTTATTTTAATTTTTATATTCTGCATACGTTGGAGATGGTTTCAGCACCTTGTGGATGGGGAGATAGGAAGGGGGGGTGGAGGTGGGTCAGAGGCAGGCACGTGGAATTTCTTCACCCTCCGAACACCAACTACCTACTTTTCTGACCACACACATATAAAGAACAATCTTGTTTCAGCTTCTCTGCACCACAAGTTGCCTTCATCATAATTCTTTGGACTAGAATTTCAGATTCCTCCACGAGGGCATCTGATCTGCCTAGAAGTCGCCTCTGCTGACTGTATTTTCCAAAACCAGGAGTGTGTTCCCCATCAGATGTGCCCCAGCCATGCAATCCTGTAATGGGATCCTGCTGTGCCCATCAGAAGGTGGGTCCATTTTCCTCCCCTCTTGAATCTGGTCAGACTCTGTGAGCACTTTGTCAAACAGAACATGATGCAAGTACATGCTCCAGCCACCCCAGTTAAGTTCATGTGGTTCAGAGAGAAGCCGTCCAGCCTAGTGCCCCCCAAATTCTTTGGATTTACTCTACAGGTGGCTTGCGAAGGGACCATTTTGATTGGAAACATGACCCAGTCAAAGCTGTTCATTGGGACAAAGATTCTGAGAGTGTTTTATAGCACCAGACTTGAGCAGAGAGATTGGACAGGCAGGGACACCGGCCACAGCACCTACCTACAAGCTTCATGCAGTGGAAATGAGAGACATACCTAGGAAAGCCAGCCAACCACAAAGTGCAGGGGTGTAGTTTGCCCTAGCTCCTGGCATATGGAAGTCAGAGACAGCCAGATGGGAGGAGGGAACCCCACTCTGCAGAGCACAGCCCCATTGCCAGACTAGAAGGTGGCCACTGGTGCTCTGAGCTTGCCCATGAGGAATGTAACAGGCCAGTAGATGATCCATGATTAACACATGCAGGAAAAGCCTCCTTCTAGGAGGGCTGGATTGGCAAAGAAGTGCAGCCTGAGACGGATAATTATTGGGACTACAGCACCTTCTCACCGCCCCTCTTCGCAGGTGCTCTTGGAGCTCTGTCAGGGCCCAAACACCAGTCACTGCTGCTGCCGCCATTGCAAAGGCAGCCATGTCCTCTACAGCATTGGCTCTCATACCAGAGCTTGCATCAGAATCACCCAGAGCGATGCTTAAAACACCCATCGCTGGGCTCCACCTCCACAGTTGCTGACACAGCAGGTCTGGGGTAGGGTCCAATAATCTATATTTCGAGAAAGCTCCCAGGTGATATGAATGCTTCCTGTCGGAGACTACTGTAGGATACTCACTGCTCTAAAAACTCTAAGCATGGCCTGAACTCCTCTCAGGTAATGGATCCTCAACAGGCATCTCATTTGAGCTTCCCAGAGCCCCTGGAAAGCAGCCCCAATTCATAGAGGAGAACACCAAAGCTCAAGTGGGCTATATAGATTGCCTGAGGTCACACAAGTAGGGGAGGGCAGGTCCCTTCATTTTTCCTACATTACTTGTTCCTGGAAGCTGGCCCTCAGTGACGGCTGACCGCACCTTCACAGACCCAAGCCGCACTGAACAAAACAAAAACAGTCTTAAGTTTTTTATGACATTAACCTTCTGAGCTCATTTGAATGAATTATTCCTTTTTCTCTTAGATGATCCCACTTGTATTTTAGGCAGTTAAAAAGCTTTTATCAAATGATGGTGGCAAGAGATCTTTTTCCCTTTCTAATGTTACATGGCAAAATAAAGAGATGAAGACCTAAATTTCTGTCCCTTCCCTGTTTAAAAATATTTCTGGTCTGGAAAATTCCTAGTGACAGCACTCTTCTAACCTGCCTCCCAGCACCTAGAGAGCACCTGTGTTTTATAAATGGGCTCAGAGTGACTTGCCACATGCATATGTGGCAGCAGAGTCACATACCCTGTAGGCCAGTGCTTTACCCATTAGCTTTACTGCAGGTCTTCAGAGAGCCCTGTCCCATATGGAGGTGACCCTCCTTTTCTCAGGGCTCCTGGTAGCCACAGACACAGCCCTCAGGGAAGTGGGAGGAGCCTTACCTAGTACGTAGTTCCCAGGCACTAAGGAAGGTCCACATCAGTTCAGCTTCCTGCTATCTGCACTAATTTCTATTCTCACATTGTTGTTGGAGTCAAGATGGGGGTACTGCATGAGTATCCCCACTGGGAGGCCTCTGAACCAGAGGAAAGCTCTGCTTCCCACCCCTAATGACATATATGTAAGTGGTGGCTTCTGGGCACACCAGAAGACCGTGCGGTACAGGGTAGAAGCAGGTGGGCTCTAATGTCACAAGGCTGAGGCCAAATCTTGCCCTCCTCTGTATCAGGCATGTAATCTTAGGCATGTGACTCAATGGCTCTCTCTGGTTTAGCTCCCTCATCCATTAAATCAAGGCAAGAGGGTAACTGTAAATATTAAATGCATGAATTTAAATTAAAGCAACTAAGAACAGCACCTGTCATACAGAATACGTTTGGATATGGGCTTTTATTATTAATCAGTTCTTCATGCTCATTTACTGACGCCTACCAACCCTTGAGGGGCTAGGGAGACATAGATGGATAATGTATGGTTCCTCCTCCCCAAAACCTCTATTGGACAAATAAAGGAGCATTCTCATTACAAAGGAAGAATTATGTTTGTGGAAGCACAAGTTAACATGGGAGCCAGGAGGGTGGGCAGTCAGCGACTTCTAAGAGGTAGGGACGAATGTGGTAACCATTTATGTCACAGTACAGAGCTGACCAAAAGGTTAAGAGTGTCCTACCTCCAGTAGGACAAAGACTCTAAAATCCCCAGTATTCAGGGCCAAGGGAAAGGTTCTAGAAGTATGAAACACCACTCTACATCTTGACCCACATTTACACAAGTGACTATTACCTTGGCTCAAAGGGAAAGGAAGAAAAGGCCATAAATATTCTCAGCTCAAATTATAAGATGACTGAATAATTTGAGCAAGGCGTCAACGTTCATAATTACTTGAGGGGGAAGAAAGCTTTGTTCCATTAAGGACATACTCAGAAGAGGAAACCTCTCATATGAATGAAGATGCAGTACGTTAAAAATGCAAATTAAGAATTAAAGAGCAAAACAATGGATTTCTGCCAATTTTCTTAAAAAACTGCTATACAAATTGCTAATCAGTATCCAGTGTCACATTGGCTAATTTGTTCACTAAGAGGAAAAAATAAAATAAAATAAAGGTCCCAGAGATGGGAGATGAGGCAACCAGCCTGGTGAAATGAATCACATGAAAAATGTCAGAAAGACCCTCACCCTTTGGGAGATGCCTCCAAATATCCCACTTGGGTAATTGATTTCTCTTCTGGGTCTGGAGGCATGGGAAGTACAGGAGACCCACCCCTATGGTGTGAGAGGCAAAATGGACAGGCCTGAACAAGAGTGACAAGGTCCTCTTCCTCATAGAGCCTATGTTCTAGGGGTGGACGAGCCAGCAGGCAGGTAAATAAATAAACAAGGTAATTCCAGAGAGTGTTAAGTGCTACAAGGAAAATAAAATGGCCTCACAGGAAGATGGTGGAAAACCAGTGTTAAGGCCAGTTGCCCACCCAATACTCATTCATTCCCTCTTGATGTAGAGAACTCGTTTTTTGTGGAGGGGACATTTCCTAAGCTCCTCTACAGCTCTCAATGCCCATGGAATAGTGCCCCTGGGCTACAAGCCAGACAGTGAGCTGCCACCAGAGGTCACTGGGTGGGCATCCAGAAAAGAGATTTGGCAGCTTTTCTCTTGGCTCTTTAACCTTAACCTCTCTCCTTTGTTCCTACTTGAAAGGGAAACCACACTGTGACCTTGAGGACAAAGCCCTCTGTGCTCAGAATGGCAAAAAAACTCAGACACTGATGGCTCTGTGGTCCCTGCACCAGCCCTGAATGGCCCATTTCCAGGCTTCGTGTCATGTGAGAGAAATGTAACCCCCCCCCCCCCCCGCATCTTGTTTAAGCCACTGGTCTTTCAATTTTCTTGTTCTCATAACATCAAGCAGCTGTTAACTGACACAAGTCTGATTCCTCTGGCCTCGTCCTCTGCACTCCCCCATCAGGGGCTAACAAAGACACATGTGCAGTGGAAGGTGGGCTCTAAGAGCCTTGGCCCAGTCAACGTGACCTGCCCCCGCCCCCGCCCCCCACCGCTAAAAATGCTCCCATTGCCATCTAGATGGAGATTAAACTCTCAGCCTCTCAGGTGTCCCCTCTCTATCCCCCCTCCCCTCCTCTCCATTTCCAAACAATATGTTCTTGGAGGGGTTCTGAGACTATATCACACTGAACCAGAGCAATCCATTCTCACTGCCCTGCAATGTATGTGCTCAGGCCTCCGTGTAAGGCAGGCTCTGGATGGCTCAGCCTTGAATGGGAATGGCTAACCCTCCTCTGGAGCTGCTGAGACATCACGCTTCATCTGCTAATAGAGAGGAAAGGCTCAGAAACCCCTGCCTCACAGAACTGGTCCAACCCATCAGCAGACACCCATGGAGCACCTGCATCCAACACTGAACTTGGCACAAGAAATTCAAACAAGTGAGGCAAGGTCTTATTCAAATGGCAGATGGTGCACAGGCATTACGATCGATGCGTGTATAGTTTGTTAAGAGTATTAGAGCATTGCATATAGCACAGGCATTTAACCTGCCTGGAGAGAAATGGGGAAGGCTTGGAGATGGCTTCCTGGAGGAGGTAGAGCCTAGAGTCTTATAAAGGAGATGCACTAAAGTTCTCAGTGAGGAAGGGGGCTGAGGAGGGCAGTGGGGGAAGCATCTGACTAGAGCGGCATGGAGCCATGGAGAAAGAGGGGCATAAATTGAAGGTTAGAGGGAGGCAAGCAGGGTGGGTGAGAGAGTAAGGGAAGTTAGCAGGGGCCAGATCACAGGGCAGCCCATGCATCACTGTCAGGAAATATATAGTCTCTGCCCCAAGGGCAATGCAGAGCCATTAAAATACGCTTAGCAATGAGGTGTGGGCTCCCACTGGCACATCAGACAGATCTCCCTGGAGGCTGTGTGGAGGATACATCTGAGGAGGACGAGAATGGAAACAGAGACCAGGAATCTGGCACACCTACTCACCTGAGAGAGAGGAGGGTAGGAATACAAGTGCCAAAGCCCTCTGGAAAACAGTGTGGAGGTTCCTCAAAGAATTAACAACAGAACTCCCCTATGACACAGCAACAGCACTGCTAGGAATCTACCCAAGGGATACGGGAGTGCCGATGCATAGGGGCACATGTATGTGGCCATAGGGGCCCAACGTTCATAGCAGCACTCTCAGCAATAGCCAAAACATGGAAAGAGCCTAAGTGCCCATCAACGGACGAATGGATCAAAAAGATGTGGTTTATCTATACCATGGAATACTACATGGCAATGAGAAACAGTGAAATCTGGCCATGTGTAGCAACATGGATGGACCTTGAGGGTGTTATGCTGAGCAAAATAAGTCAGGCAGAGAAGGACAAATATCATATGTTTGCACGTATAGGAGGATTAGGAGGAACTTAACGGAGGACCAAGGGGGAGAAGAAGGGGGGAAATGGTGGGGGAAAGGGAGAGAGGCAAACCATGAGAGACTCTAGAATGCTGAGAACAAACTGAGGACTCATGGGTGTGGGGGGGGAGGGGGAAGATGGGCAGGGAGGAGGGGCACTTGTGGGGATGAGCACTGGGTGTTATATGGAAACCAACTTGACAATAAACTATTTAAGAAAAACAAAAAAAGAATAGCAGCGCCAAGACTGTCCCAGGTTGCAGCCTGTCAGGGAGGCATCAGAGGACCTCCTGCACCGGCAAGCAGCGGCCTCATTCGAGGCAACAGACACCCACTGGAGCATCTGTCCAGGTGGCTCCCCTCCCTCCTCCGCCTCCCTGCCGGCAGCCCATTTCATTAGAGTGTGAGGGTCTCCAAGGGATAAAAATGCCAGAGCTCCAGGCTCACATCACACATCTCCTGGTTTGCAGTAATCAAGTTCAGTGACAAATGGTGTCCTTGCATTACGCCTTGGAATACCTATTAAACTTTTATAATATTAAACAATTAAAACACTCTCCTAGATTTAAGTCTGCGCTTTCTTCAGGAACACTGCCATTGAGATAAAACACTCAGCGGCTCCTTATTCCCCAAACATATATTTGCCAATATGCTTCATGCTCTGTTTGATGTCAAAGCAAAAGCACCAGAGTCAGGCTTCAAAAAAATGTGCATTTTTCATGGCAACAAATAATAGTAATATTTTTTCAAAACCTTATTTCTTATGTGACCACAATGGGTGAAGCCAAGCTCTGATAATGAGGAAACAGGAGGTTTATGAGGATCTATTCTGCCTTTATTAGTGTAGAAGGTAGATGGTGACAGGAGCTATAAGCCAATTCACAGAGACTAAATTTGCCAATGACTTGCAAGACTAATAGTAAAAATGAAAATGTAGTATCTTCTGCTGCTTGTATGTTTTGTGTTCTTTATTGCCATTGAGCACCAAGAAATGCCATCCACCCCCAATCTGCAAACCCTAATGAGAGAAGTAACCCTTGCTACAAATGAAGAAATTCACTCAGACTGGCCTTGTCCAGCGTGGTAGCTACTGGCCACACAGAGAGACCTCTCACTGGAACTGAGGTCAGACTGAACTGAGAAATACTGCAAATGGGAATCACATCAAATATTGAAGACCTGGCCCAGAAAATAACATGAGCTAGCTTATGAATATTTGTATCTTTTTGGCACATTAAAATAATAGTTCGGATCTGCTGGATGAAATAAAATATATCAAAATTAACGTCACCTGTTTTTCCAAGCTTTTTAAAATGTGGCTACTGGAAAATTTTAAGTTACAAATGTGGCCTGAATTCCATTTACACTAGATGACTGTCTAGACTACAGAATTTACTCAAAAGGCAGCAGGGAAGCTGAGTGAGAAAAAGCAGCTCATCTGTGTGGACCTCTAACAACTCATTAGGTGTTGGTCCACTAGAGGACCGAGCTGTCAGGAAGCCCATGGGCACAATAGGTAAGGCCACCCCAAGGTCCCTTACCCCCAGACCCCAAGCCGGCATTACCTCCCAGTGCACTGAGGTGCATCAAGTTGAAGGAAATAAAATCCAATACAAATTTTTATAGTGAGCTGATTTTGCTGTTGCTCATTAGTAGCTGAGAGCTAAATTAATTTGAGCTTGATTGTCCCCTAATTGGAGAGGGACATAAATTCAGCTGAATGTGCTATTACAGATGACACCTCAATCCCACACAATCACGTACTACTACATTCACAATCTGCACAAGAGGGGATACGAGCTTTCAATAATTAGAATAAAAGTTATGATTATTGACCAGAACACTGTAATAGATGGAAATGTGCTGGGTCATAACATATTTTTTCAATAAGGACATTGATCAAGTCTTCACTGAGTTAATATGTTAAAGCCTGATTATAATAACTCAGGAAATTACCAATTGTTATTAAAGAATATCAGCCACTTATTATGCCAATACATTTATAGTGCAGTAATTTACCATTCCTCCCCAAACACAGAGAAAGAAAGAGAGAGAGAGAGAGGAAGGAAGGAAGGAAGGAAGGAAGGAAGGAAGGAAGGAAGGAAGGAAGGAAGGAAGAGAGAGAGAGAGAGGGAGGGAGGGAGGGAGGGAGGGAAGGGAAAGAAAGGGAAGGGAAGAGGGAAGAAAGACGGGGGGGGAGAAAGAAAGACAGACAGAAAGAGTTAAGAAGGAAGGAAGGAAGGAAGGAAGGAAGGAAGGAAGGAAGGGAGAAAGAGAGAGGGAGGGAGGGAGGGAGGGAAGGGAAAGAAAGGGAAGGGAAGAGGGAAGAAAGACAGAGGGGGGGGAGAAAGAAAGACAGACAGAAAGAGTTAAGAAGGAAGGAAGGAAGGAAGGAAGGAAGGAAGGAAGGGTGAGCTCTTATGGTCATATCAGTTGTTTCCACAAATTCACACAGGTATCTGACTTTCTTCATCTAAAGTCACACCCATAAAAGATGTCAAACACACAGGTTTTCAAAGAAAGCTCAAAATGCAAGGGACAGAGATACAGAAAAGGTATTAAAACTGAGACTGATTTCTGACTTGGCATCTTTGCAGAAAGTGTGGCAAGTGGTATCCGCACTTGAATTTCACCAATTTTTTTGACAGTTAAAAACATTTACTTGTAAAACTGAATGGTTTTGAAGGTAAAAACTGCCCACAAATTTGAAGGTCAATAATAGAATTCACCCCAGCTGAGAAGTGAAAAGATGTATCGGTAACTAAGCATTTCCTTCAAGCCAGGCCGTCTTCTCTTTCCTCTCTTGAAAGTGGAGGGCAACAATTCAGATGAGGTAGATTTGGCTAGAATGAGAAGGATCAGATTCCATTAGGAAATCAATTTTGTCATGATTGAGGGAGAGCTCTAGTCACATGCTATGCTGGGCACCAGATAAAGAAAATTCGACTAGAATGTACTCCTGACTTAAGGAGCTTACAGACTTTTTTTTTTTTTTACGGAGTAAAACATTTTCCAAGCATACAAATCATAAAAGGCATAAAACGCATATATGATAAAAAGTCTCCTTTCCTCTCCCCAGCAGGCTCTCCAGACCACCCAAAACAAACTACTTTTATTAGGCCTTATGTAGCTTTCCAGAGTTTCTTTTGATTCTATGACACAGGTAAATTATATAGGTCTTATTTTTCTGTCCCCCCACCATTGTTTTTCATAAAAGTAGTTTAACATGCGTACACACACACACACACACACACCAAAGTGATTTTGCTTTCTTAATTTACTATCTGGAAGTTTCTTTATAGCAGTACATAGAGTGTCTGTATTTTTTTTAAACTGCTGCATTGTACTGCAATATACAGTTAATTAATCCGGCCCCCATGGTGGGCACTTGGGTTCTTTTTAATATTTTGCTATTATAAAAATTTAGGGGCTTTTAAACTAGCACTTATCTTTATAAGATAATTCTCCACTCCTCCCTCCCTTCCTTCACTTTTTGCACCAGAAGAATTCATCGTGTGTCCAGGTAGACACTGAGATGCCCCAATGGAGGGTGAAGGTTATGTCACATTGGCCCATCACAGCTCACTGAAGGAGGATAGATTTACATTTGGAGAAAGAGAGCAAATCACCCACAACCCACACTGAATTTTTTTTTTCCTAGGAAGTGCTTGTACATAATGGTAGAACAGCCAGCTTGGAGGTTCTCAGAGTGTGGCCAGCTACAAAAATTGCAGAACTTCTGACCTACTTGTCTGTGGGCAGGCCCCTAGCACTGACATTCTATGTCTTGTGCTTGCAGTGGGAGAATATTCAGAATAGGAAATATCAGTCATCTGCACTTCCCTTCCCCAAAATACTCTCTTACAATTTTTAGGTAGTTTCCTGCCCCATATCGAACACCCAGGCTTCCTCCTCAGGCTGACCAGCAGCCCGAGGCAGTACTCTATACTATAGGTGTCCGTCTGCTACCAAAGTCTGAGTAGCACCTGGCACTCAGACCCCAGCAATGAGCCATCTGCTGAGAAGCTGAGTTAGTCAGAAATGTATAACTCTCCTCAACTCACAGCTCTCTAAGGAGGCCTGTGAAGAATAACCAATGGTAATGACACTGAGAATTTCTCTCCCCTCGAAAGCCTGTGAGAAAGAGAGGGCACAGAAGTGAGCCTCTGTGGGTCGACCTGGCCCCAGGAAGTGGCAACAAAGGCATTCATGAGATAGGTGCTTGGGGAGGACCAGTGGGAGTGAATCAACACTCGCTCAGTATTCAACAAACATTTAGTGAGTGTACACTATGTCCCAAGCATTGTTTTAGCTGCTAGGGATACAGCAGTGATGGTCTCAGCTCTTGGGAGGTGACATTCGAGTGGGAGAGATGGTCAGTCAATAAATAAATAAGAGCTCTGCTAAGTGTCAGCTGGCCACCAGCTCCCATCTGCTTACCCACTGCCCGCAGGCAACCACTATGGCCAGGTGACAGAGAACGAGGGTCAGCAAGCTAGAAGGGGCCTTGGGGATGAGGTAGAGGCCTTGGCAGAATCCTACCTCCCACTGGGAGAGCCAAAGTCACAGGGCAGGTCATTATCAGAGAACCAGAACTGGTACTTGCCACCAAGAAGTGAGCAAATGATCTTGATGGGAGACAATGACCGCGACTACTGAAGCTACTACAGTGGACCCTTGAACAACTTGAATTTAACTGGACAGGTCCCTTATATGAGCATTTTTTCCGATAAATACAGCATGATCTTGTAAATATAGTTCCTCTTCCTTAAAATTTTCTTATATTGTCTTTGCTGTAGTTTACTTTATTGTAAGAATACAGTACATAATACATATACCATACCAAATATGTGCTGACCAACTGTTTATGTTATCAGTAACACTTCTGGTCAGTAGTAGGCTATAAGTAGTCAAGTTTTTGTAATAAAGATATTAATTGGTAAGTCTAAGATTCCTAGCCACCCAGGGGAATGAAAAAGAAGAAATACACATATGCATCATACATTCATATACTGAGGTGTAATAGTACAAGGATGTGTTGTGGTATGTGTACAGATACATTGTTGACAGCCAATAACTAAGAGCAATAGATGCAGGTATGTGACACTGCTCTTTGTAATAATTCAGGGCCAGGTACTTAACAAGCATAATCTTTACAATAACCTTGTTAAGTAAAAACTATCCTTAACCCCAGAATACAGGTGAGGTCACAAAAGCTCAGAGAGTAGGTTACTCGCCTCAGATCACACTGTTGATAAAGAGAAGAGACATTCCAGCCTGATTCCTAAGCTGGAGTCCCCAACTTCTGCTCTGCCTGAGGTAGTTTCACAAAGACAAACCAAAACCATCAAGGACATCCAGAATATATCCATATGGAGAGGACCAGAGCTCTTCAGGGATTATGAGAGAATGCCAAGGAAGGGGCCGTGCCCTATTCTCATCCTTTGGGTACCCTTGTCTCTGCATGAATATCTCTTCTAGAATCCTTCAAGTTCCCCACTGCTGAGCTGGGGCGGTATGCTATGCCAATCCCAGTTAACCTAGGCCTCTTCTCCCAGCAAATGGCATGGTACTTATGCCAGTATCTATATGCTTTGGATTTGCTTATAGCTCAGTAGCAGCTCCTGAAAAGTTTACATGTGCAGAACTGTAGAGGCAAGAATGAAGAAAGAGAATTATTCCTGACTCACACACTTAGCCCTAGACATGCTTGCCCAAGGAACAGCTTAATTTCCTCAGGAAAGGACAGAGCCCAGGCTAACACAGGACAAGCTTTGTATTCCTGACAAGGACAGGGCATTAGATTTGGGGCTGGGTGGCTGAGGCTGAGGGTGAGGAAAAATGACAAGCCACACACGAGGAGAATCAACCATGAGACTGTGTGCTTTATGACAAACATGCAGTACAGTGGTTCAATGTATAGAGTCTGGAGCCAGACAGCCTGGGTTTCATCATTACTTGGCTTGGACTCCTTATCTAGAAGATGAGGATGATTTTAGGAATGGTACCCACCGCAGACAGTGGTTGAGAGAATTAAAGAGCTAATACTAAGAAACGCGTGGTTAATGATCCCTGGCACACAGCAAGCACTAAATAAGTGTTTGCTGTTATTTGCCAAGACAGTAAATGGCCCCCAACCCTAACATGGGTACTTGAGGAAAAATTAATCACCAACACCGTCTACCTGTAACACGGCTCTGGATACACAATCCGCAGGCTTGTCAAGAGAGTTCCAGGGTCCCATTTCAGCATTTCACACTCTGACTTGTGAGCCCTGCCTGCGGTAATATATAATCAACCAACTGCCTCCAGAATTTTAAAAGCCATTGTCATTTTTGTTTAGAATATCATACAGAACTGATTTTAAGTTTAAAATATCTCGTTCAGATCAGTGTACTATCTAAGGATTCATTATAAATTTTACTTTCGATCGTATTTAATAATATTCATAATATGTAGTCAAATGTGTACATATTTGCATTTACCAAGTGATGCACAAAGTTTAATTTACTCTAGATTAATTTTGTAAGAAAAACGTGATTTGTTGACAATAAATTTCAAAGTGCTGTAATATATCAAGTTTGATTTGGGGACTGAATATATATTAAAATTCATGACCATATCTGAACCAAACCCTGTTTCAAGATGTGATGCAGAGAATTTTTGCAATGTGCACTTTAAAAGTAAACTCATTAATTTTTATAATTCTTGTGTTTTCCTTTTAGATAATGAGATAAAGGAGGCTTATTTCCTTTCAGAGTTTCTTTTTAAGCACATCTGCAAATAGCATTTTTTGGGTAAAGATACTTTTTATTCTGAATAAATGAAAAGCCAAACTGAATATAATCATGGCTTTACTTTCTCGTTTTAAACAATGGCTTTTGGAGCTGGAGAGCCATCCTGACGCATCACGCACACGTGGCGATCCAATGAATGCGCTGTGTAATCAGATAAAGATCATCTTGAGGCACATTTGAAGAATTATCATGTTTATGCTCTTCATTCATTTCACATATTTCAACATCAATGTGCCTTATCCGTTTTACCAGATCTTTTATGGTAGTAAACAAAGTAAACCCAAGAACAAAAAGAATTTAATACTGCAGAGCAGTGTAAGTCACCATTGCGGCTAATCTGCAAAAAGTCAAAATTCAAGTAACCTGTCACAGTTAGTTGAATTGTGTATAGTAGGGTTGTGTGTACAAACGTCATGACTAACCAACTTAACCATGAGCCCATTCATTTGCTCCACACCAATGGTGCCATGGATCCTCTCAGTCATAGCTGGGGGATACAGAGATTTCTAAAAATTAAAGTTACTGCTTGGGAAATACTTCTCTTCCACCCACCCTGGATGACCCTCCTTGCACCCATGCCAACAGCCTCCTGAGAGCCTCTCTCCTCTAAGCTTTGTGTGGCATTTTCCATCCAGATGCTTCAGCACCTGGACAGGTGTCTGCAGACAGGTGAGCCAAACTGGGGCTAGAATAAACTGTCAGAGACAATGTGGATAGAGTCAAAGATGGAAATAATGGTGACAAACTAATGGTGGTGTGTCACCTGCTGACCACCTGCACAGTTCCATCTTGTTAAGACCTCCAATCGTCTGGTCTGTGAGATGGAGATCCCTATGCCTATTTACAAATGAAAAACCTGAGAGTCAAAGCGGTTAAGAGGTTTGTTCAAGGCTGCAACTATCCAAAATTTTATTTATTAAAGAATTATGAGTATACTTTTGGGTCCAATTCTGAGTTCTCAAAGAGACGGGCACCCTCCTACACTGTTGATGGGAATGTAAACTGGTGCAGCCCCTCTGGAAAACAGTGTGGAGGTTCCTCAAAAAATTAACAGAACTCCCCTATGACCCAGCAATAGCACTGCTAGGAATTTACCCAAGGGATATAGGAGTGCTGATGAATAGGGGCACATGCCCAATGTTCATAGCAGCACTCTCAACAATAGCCAAAACATGGAAAGAGCCTAAGTGTCCATCAACAGATGAATGGATCAAGAAGATGTGGTTTATCTATACCATGGAATACTACATGGCAATGAGAAAGAATGAAATCTGGCCATGTGTAGCCACATGGATGGACCTTGAGGGTGTTATGCTGAGCAAAATAAGTCAGGCAAAGAGGGACAAATACCATATGTTTGCACATATAGGAGGATTAGGAGGAACTTAACGGAGGACCATGGGGGAGAAGAAGGGGGGAAATGGTGGGGGAAAGGGAGAGAGGCAAACCATGAGAGACTCTTGAATGCTGAGAACAAACTGAGGACTGATGGGTGTGGGGGGGAGGGGGGCGATGGGCATGGAGGAGGGCACATGTGGGGATGAGCGCTGGGTGTTATATGGAAACCGACTTGACAATAAACTATTTGTAAAAAAAAAAAAAAGAATTATGAGGAATGCAAACATAGTTACAATCTAATGTAAATAAAATTATTCAATTGTGATTGAAAGCGTGTCTCCATATCTGGTTCCCAAGTTCAGACAATGAATAATCAAACAGAAGGATATATGTAAGTGTATGAGTGTATGTGTGCACACAAGTATGAACGCATATGAAAGTGTGTGTACAGGTATAAATGTATGTGCACGTGTGCGCATGCACACATGTGGGTATATGTGTGGGCATGTACGTGTGTGTACATGCATTCGTGTGAGCATGCATGTTCACATGTGTGTAGATATGTGTGAGCTTTGTGCAACATGTCTGTGTATGTGTGGTGTTTGGGGTTAGGTCGGCATTGACTTTAGATGGCAAAATAGCAAGTTTGTCAAGCGGTTCTCTTTGAGTTACAGAATAGGCAGCATTTAGGGATTTTATTCTGCTCTGCACGTCTAATGCTCATATATTATTTTAACAATCAGAAAGGTTCTGCACTTTTTCTTCCATATCCAGGCGACACATATTGCACTGTCTTGTCCCCGCTCCCCATTAGATCAGGATGAGTCAGCCCGCCTCAGGGCTGTGAGGCAGGAGCCTGGAGGTGAGGGGGGGTAAACCGTGCTGGGGAGAAGACAGAGTGATCAGGGAAGTTCCTTCTGGTTTTCCATCTTTGGACCTTCCCCAGCAGTTTCTGATTTCCTGCCTCTTTCCTGCATGGCGCAGTCACTCTGGATTTCCAGGAGACCCTCCCTCCCTCTCTGCCTTCCCTCTCCTGGGAAGTTGAGAAGCTTGTGAATTTAAGGGCTGATTCAAGTACCTAGAGTGCTGCACCTGTGAGTGGGTCCCATGATCCACAGCATCTGGGCTGGTGAACAGTGGGACACAAAGTGCCAATGGGCATTTCTCTGCCCCAGGCTGTCTGTGACCCCATCCTCCTTCACCTACATTTCTGTCTGCAAAATGGCAGGCCGGGGGCTCCTGGGCTCCCAGCGGCTGAGAGCAGGTCTGAGAGCAGGTCTGAGAGCAGGTCCAGCACTGCCCTCTGGGGCACAGAAACATGGTTTTTCCTGCACCGAAGAAGGTGGTGCTTTTGGTCTCTGGGAAAAGCTTTTGCAATTTGTTCCACTTAAATGTAGAAAATATGTGTTGTCCAAATGGGTGTCTTTCTGTCTTTGTAGGGGAAATCTACAGCTCTCATTAGAAAACTTGATCAAACCCTGAGCACTCAGCCTCCGATTCTCTAAGGGCAGCCGTTCTCCTTACCCACCTGGCCAGGGCTCAGAAACAGCAGTCTTTGTCCAGCCAGGGGCACAGTGCAGAGCCCTGATGCAGGGCCCTGGGAGAGAACAGAGCACTGACCCTTCTGCAGGCTGTGATGGGCCCCTGCAGTTAGGCTGTGTTGTACGATAAAAAAGTTGGCTGGCCTTTGTCCCTGGCCCCTGGGAGAGAGCCTCTAAACCCTTAGAATTCCTTTAAGTAACAGCAGCGTGATTGTTACTCAAGATGGGTACCTCAGACCACACCTGAGTTTATGCTCATGAAGCGCTCTCAGGAAGGTTCCTGGACAGTTTCAGGATGGGGGCTGGTTATGCCAAAGACCAAGCTTGGGACTAGAGGGTTTGGACTTAGACCCAAATGGAATGGCCTAACCTCCTTACTGGGAAGAAGTGGTGGGGTGGCAGTGGGGCAGGGATGGAATTCAATCCTGTGTCCAATGATTCAAGCAATTGTCTGCATAAGGAAACCCCAATAAAAACTCAAGACTCAAAGCTCAGCGGAGGTTCCTGTTTATCGTGCCAGGAGAACGCCACATTCTGAGTATATGGAAGCTTTGTGTTTGCGACCCTCCCACACCTCACCCTATATGCATCTCTTCTGTCTAGTTCTGACTTGTCTCCTTTATAATAATAAAACCGTAATCACAGTCTAGAGCTTTCCTGAGTTCTCGGAGTTACTCTAGTGAATTATCAAATCTGAGAGAGGCACAGGGACACCAGAATTTGTAACTAACTGGTCAGTGATGTAGACGGTCCAGGAGCCTCCAAGCTGTGTCTGCAGTGAGAGCAGCCTGTGGGGACCATGCCTTTAAGCTGTGAAATGTGACTTGACTCCAGATAGATAGTGTCAGAATTTCAGTGCAAACTTTGGGGGGGTGGGTTAGGGTTGGGGAGGTCCTAACCTTGACCCTGGGACTTTCTAGCTGTGCCATTTACTGGGGCAACTGCTCACCCCTTCCAATTCTCAGTGCCTACACCTGAATCATTTATGGGAGAAAACACATGTAAAATGCTCTGAGCATTCCTAATATCTGTAGGCATTCATAAATATTATCTATCATTATTGAGACCTACACCCTGTCAAGCAGCATGACAGCGACTTTTGTTTTTATCTTTCCTTATCTTTAGACTTTCAGTTGTTAAAGACCTCATTGTCTGTTTTCATGTCTTACCCATAAAATTCAGAGAATATTCCGGTCTGCCCCACCCCTTTTCACATCTTGCTGAGGACTGCATAAAACTATTCTTAGTAATTAATTTAGAGCTCATATCTACATATAAATAAAGTTGTGTCCTTTTTCATACCTATTTATTAGCATACAACAGAGAATTAGCTGGATGATATTTCAGGAAATTTGAAGAGGTATATATTGAGGTGATCTCACCATAAAAACAGGCTAAGTAGAACACAAAAAGTTCCTTTGGGGAACCCATGAAGCACTTCAACTGTTTTTCTTTTTTTAATAATTTTTTAAAAATTATATATAGAGAGAGCATGCAATGGAAGCAGAGGGGAGGGACAAAGAGAGAGAGGGAAACTTAAGCAGGCTCCACGCTCAGCACTGAGCCCCACACAGGCCTTGATCCCATAACCCTGGGATCATGACCTGAGCTAAAATCAAGAGTCAGACGCTCAACCGACTGAGCCACCCAGACACCCCTCAGGTGTTTTTCTTTCACATCAAAAAAATTATTTTAAACAGTTCAACAAATGAGTTCAACAACTAGATATGTATTTTTCCATTGTGCTAAAAGTTTATGGGTATGACAGGGAGTCACCAAGTGTTCATTAATTCTTCTAAGTGATTGTTAAATTCTAGGTTATATGGAAACACAGGAATATATGTCACACAAAATGCGACCGTCACAGCTGAAATTGAAAAGGACGAGAGTCCTACAGTAATCTGAGGGCAAACTCTGAGTGAGGGCCTGTTGGGAAAGGCAGTCTCTTCTAAGGATGAATAAGACGCACCTGCAGGAAGAACATGTGGAAGCTGGTAGAAATGGATGGTCTCTCTTCAGGGCTTCAAGCCCAAGGAGTTTTTGAGTATCCAACAAATAGGCAGTCACCACTCAGAGTTTCTGGAACCAGGGCCCAAGTTAGAATCAACTGACAACAGTAGGAAGTGGCTCACTCTTTCTTTCACAGGTGATGGAAACCAAATTCTACTGAGGGACGTTTTGTTGCCAGTCAAGAGAACACATGAAATGCATATTTAGATGCCATGCAAAGGAGGAAGAGAGAGGGGAAGGTGCTGAAGGAGTCCTGGAACAAATTATAGCAGAGAACTTCCCCAACCTGGGGAAGGAAGTAAATGTGGAAATACAAGAGGCTCAGAGGACTCCCCTCAGACGTAACTTGAATCGATCTTCTGCACGACATATCACAGTAAAAATGGCAAAATACAAGGACAAAGAGAGAATTTTGAAAGCAGCTAGGGAGAAAAGGGCCCTAACATACAAAGGGAAACCTATCAGAGTGGTGACAGACCTATCTACTGAAATTTGACAGGCCAGAAAAGAATGGCAGGAGATCTTCAATGTGATGAACAGTAAAAATATGCAGCCAAGATTCCTCTATCCAGCAAGCCTGTCATTCAAAATAGAAGGAGAGATAAAAACCTTTCCAAAT